>NW_011500540.1:0-46622 GCF_000495115.2 Populus euphratica
CAAATGTACTTATTATTTGGGCTAAAATTGACATTGAAACCTTGAGTGTTTAATGGTTGAAGTTTGCACACAACATAAGGCAAGTTTGGGCTTGAAATAAATCATATGATATTCCTTTCTAGAAATGGCATATAATTGATTTTTGCGACAAATTTGGAGCACTTATTTGAACCAAGATTTGCTTCAATCTTCAACTAAATGTCTCTTCAATTCTTTGTTCTGAATTCCGACGTTGAATTTTCTGAATTAATTCATTTAAGCTCCAAAAACCTATCGAAACTTTAAAACAAACTTCATTACTACAAAACACATCAATTATTATATAAACAACCAAATAAAAACAATAAATACATATGTAAAACAAGAGACTTAATGACACTTTTGATGCACAATCAATTATAACTTATGTTAACAACAAATCAAGTTCCTTTCATAGCTCAGGTGTCGGTTATACCATACAATATGAACTAGGAAAGTGCCAAGCATTTGTTGTACCAAGTGTTATATAACATAAATCAAGATTAGTCATTTAACAAGCAAAGTATTAAAGAGTGAACAAGATAACAAATACAAAACATGTTAGTATCAAACATTAAAGTCCATATTAAGTTTACACTATATTTATTTTTACACCATTAGTGTAACCTTTTCGCCTTGACATAATAAACTTAGCTAGACATAATGAAAGAAAGAAAAATAAATAAACAAAATAAGAACATAAATAAGATAAAAGTTAACTAAGTAAATGAAAGGAAATAAAAGGCATAAACTTGATATTAATGAAAGCACAGCATAAACATTACAAAAAATACAAAGAGAGAAAGCAAGAGCATGATCTTGATCTGGACACCAAGATACCTTAATGCATGGGAAATGCCTCCTTTTATAGGCCAAAATTGGGAATTATTGATTTGATGACTAATTGATGAGTGGGTGGCCAACTCTTGACTTGGTGACAATTCTTATCTTCTCTTGTCTACCCAAAACGTCATTAATAAAGTCAAAATTGGAGCCACTTGGAAACATGAAAGTTGTAGGCAATTGTCTCAGTTGTCTTGTATAAACAATTCAGCTCATTTGGACTTCTAGAACTCCAGATATGGCCAAAATACTGAATAGTGCTCGGGCTGGAGGATAGATTCAGGCTTCTTTGTTGTTGCTACAATTTGGACTTGAAAATGGCCTTTTTAGATCTTGGACTCCATATGAAAGTTGTAGGCCTATGTCTTACCTTTCCATCCATATAAAGTAGACCTAAATCTCAGATCTATAGCTCCAGATATGACCCAATTAACAAATAGTGTTCTGATTTGGATTGCACCGACATCTCTTTTCTAATTTTGGTCATCTTTTTTTGCCCTTGCAATTTAAGTTCTTAAAGTCATCAATCAATCCTGTCATTTATGTGATAGGCCTGCATTTAAAATGAACATTTACCACAAATTAAAGGTATCTTATATTATTAGATATATTATTATAAAACATGCTTTAATTAAGGAGTTATTGATACTTCAAGTGCAAAAATGATGATATAAAACCTTGATGAAAATGCACTTTTAAGTACTAATCACAACCTGGAGATGATAATGATTTACAAGAAGTAGATCATATTGAAGAATTAGTTTATGATCATCTTGAATCTACTTTAAGTAAAAATGAGTTAGATGAATCTGAAGATTTGCAAATGATTTATTCTAAGGAAGAAATCACAGATGAAACAAGCACCGAAAATGTTGATGCGAATCTTTTGTCAACAATGACAACAGATTCGACATCTGACATCACACCAATCGATGATTACTTTCCTAACGAATCCTTACTTTCTCTTAGTCCAATGCCTTGGTATGATAAAAATATCAATTTTCTTGCTTTAGGAGATTTGCCAACTGATTGGAGTACTCAAAACAAAGAAAAGTTTTTGAACGAAGTGAAGAATTTTTATTGTGATGACCCTAACTTATTCAAATATTGTCCTGATCAAATATTTCAAAGATTCATTCCCAACAATGAGGTAAGTAGTGTTATTAAACTTTGTCATTCTAAAGCATGTGGAAGTTATTTCTCGTCAAAAAAAGACAGCTCCAAAAATCTTTCAAAATGGATTTTATTGGCCCACCATGTTCAAGGACACGCATGCATTCTGAAAAACTTGTGAAAATTGTCAAAAAGTTGATACTAGTAAAAAAGTTTTGTTTTATAATTCTCAACTCTATGCATTCCCTAGAGAGCTAAGACCAAGATGGAGCAATCCTTATGGGGCCTATGATATTGAGAATTCAATGAATGACAGTGATTTTAAGGAAAATGGACATCGTTTGAAAGTTTACTTTGATAATTTTCCCTAGAGACTGGTTTGAATGATCTTGTAGATAAAGGTTGATTATTTTGTTTATCTTACATTGTTTTTGTGTTTCTTTTTGACTGATTTTTGCTAGTTTCTCTCACCCTGGTCAAATGGCAGATAACGGTACTCCGTGACTTAAGTCGGTTCTTTCAGTTTCCCACAATAACTGATATTTATGTATATATTTGTGCAATTCTTTGAATCACTCTTCCAATTCTCATTTGAAAATGGACACTAATCTTGAAAAATTAAAAAAATATTTTCCTACTCTGCCTCAGAATGATATTACAAAAATTTACCATGCTAGATGTGCAAGATTGAGATTGTTAATGAATCATGGAATTCCTGAAGATATTCGTTGGTTGATTGAAGCAAAGGTCCGATTATCAGGTGAGTCCTCTAACTCCTTCATTTCACACATGCCAGGAACAGGTAAAAGCACTTTTGCAAAGAAACATCGTGCAAAACGACTAAAAGTCTGTCATCGATGTGCTAGATGGACTTATAATACACAATGTCGTTCTTTAAGAATGGTATCTATAAACCGTGAAGATAAAATACAATTCATTATGGATGGCCTGAGTAAGGAGTCTTTAGATAATCTTCTATTGACTCTTGAGACGCATCCTAGTGGAGATGTGCATCGTGCAATTCATGATTTATAGCCCCATTTTCATAAAGAACATGATCGACTTAGTCTTGGGAATCTGACTAAAAAAGACCCTGTTTGCCAGTTTTTAAGAAAACTGGATAGGAAGCCTATCCCCGACCCATAGAGGGTGTTTAAGCCATTCTTGGACGTAAAACCAAGGGAAGATGTGAGCCACAATCAGAACTACCTGTACATACACATGCTTTGTCAAAAGTAAACAAATAAATAAATAAAGAGAGAGAGAGAGAGTGTGTGTGAGACTCTAGCTGGCCTACATATAGGTGGTATGATTGCCTTTCTAATTTCTCATCTATAAAATCCTCTCTTTCTTCCTTTCATTTCTACTCAACCCATACATTCAACAAATACATAAGTGTGTAGAAATAGCAAGTTCCTCAGGTCATCATATAAGGAATATTTGTGTTTTCGGTGGATCTAGTCTTGGGAAAGAGAAGGAGTTTTTAGAATCAGCAAATCATCTTGGTCAAGTGCTAGTTGAGAGAAAGATTCATTTAGTGTATGGGGGAGGCAGTCTTAGGTTAATTGGAGGTGTGTCAATAACTGCATTTTTAGGAGGTAGTCAAGTTTTGAGGGTCGTCCCCGAAGCTTTAGCACAAGGGGACATCATTAGAAAAACAATTGGAGAGGAACTTCAGGTCTCCACAATGTCGGCTCGAATGAATGCAATGTTTAACCATGCTGATGCCTTCATTGCTTTACCAGGTGGTCTAGGCACATTGGAAGAGATCTTTCATATTTCTTCTTGTGCCCAACTGGACATTCACCATAAACCCATAGGTTTGTTAAATGTTAATGGTTATTATGATAAGTTGTTGTCTTTTCTTGATCATGCTGTGGAACAAGAATTTCTAACATCTTCTACATGACAAATCATAATCTCTGCTGCTACTGCTGAACAATTGATTGACCAACTACAATCTTTGGTTCCTGTGATTGATCCCTCCATGAGTTTCATAAATTGGTCATCTAAGGAAAGCTGTAAAAAGCTTAAATTAGATTTGAGCCTTCATTTGTGAATCTTTGTGTCTTTTGGTTTTATTATTGTGTTTTGTTGTTTCTTATATTTGTTTCAGTGTGTTCCAGGTTTGTCAGTGTTCGTTATTTCAGGTGATATCTTCTATACTCTATCTTTCTACCTTTAAACATTGAGGATAATGTCTCGTTTTAGTTGGAGGGAGAGGGTAGTAGCTAAAAAAAAAAACTGTGTTTTCTATTTCATAAAGCATGTGCAAAATTGTTGTTACTATGATGGTAGAGTAAGGAGAACTTTTTATGACTCTTGAGACGCATCTTAGTAATCATTCATAACAAGGTCTATCATAATACTTCTTGAAATATTCAAATTTATAAACTCTCGCATTGTTATCACTTAATTCTACTCATATACTTATTTAACATGTATTTTTAAACCTTAATTTACACACACACACTTTAATATATGATTGTGGGTTGCATATTGGATTATTACATTATTTATGTTCTTTTGTTAAAGGTAACAACTAAGGAAAAGGGATAGTATATAATTAAAAAAAAATGATAATAATAAAAATGTAGATAAGTTTGGTTCCGTAGCCTTCCTAACCTAAGCAATTAAGCCCGAAGGGGTGTTTTAACACCTAATACCCTAAAGTCAACTGACTTAGGAGCTATTGACCCAATGCTTGTTACATGGGTTGAGGAGAAAAGCTTAATGGAATCAAACATTGCAGTATCTACATATCAATATCTGCAACCTGAGTTACTAAGCTCGTAGGGCTGTCTTAACACCTAATGCCCTAAGACCAATTGGTCTGGGAGTCATTAGCCGAAAGCTCGTTATATGGGTTAAAGATGCATGGTGTTTTAAATTATATGTATATATATTAAAAAAAAAAGAAAAAAAGAAAAAAAGAAGAAGACAAAAATAATAATCTCAACCCAAGGAAGTTAACCTTAAACATTAGAACAAAAATATTGTTTTCTTCCAAGAAAAGCCCCACAATTATGTGTTGATACATTGAACACAAAAGAAAGGTTTATGAATATCTTGTTAAGAGGTAATGAGGAGGTATCTAAATTTAACGAGAGTTTATTTATCTGGATAGATTAATGGAAGTTAAATGATGAATACCTTGCTTTGTGGAATTTGTAAATTGTTTTTCTATTTTAATGCTTTCATTACTAGGGACTAGTAATAAGCTGGTTGAGGGGTGTGATTAGTACTTAAAAGTGTATTTTTATCAAGGTTTTATATCATCATTTTGCACTTGAAGTATAAATAATTCCTTAACTAAAGCATGTTTTATAATAATATATCTAATAATATAAGATATCTTTAATTTGTGGTAAATGTTCATTTTAAATGCAGGCCTATCACATAAATGAAAGAATTGATTGATGACTTTAAGAACTTAAATTGCAAGGGCAAAGAGATGACCAAAATTAGAAAAGAGATGTCGGTGCAATCCAAACCGAACACCGTTTGGTAATTGGGTCATATCTGGAGCTATAGATATCAGATTTAGGTCTACTTTATATGGATGGAAAGGTAAGACATAGCCCTACAACTTTTATATGGAGCCCAAGATCTAGAAAGGCCATTTTTAAGTCCAAATTATAGCAACAACAAAGAAGCCCGAATCTGTCCTCTCGCCCGAGCACTGTTCAGTATTTTGGCTATATCTGGAGTTCTAGAAATCGAAAGGAGCTGAATTGTTTATACAAGAAGGCTGAGACAATTTCCTACAACTTTCATGTTTTCAAGTGGCTCCAATTTTAACGTTATCGATGACGTTTTGGGTAGACAAGAGAAGATAAGGATTGTCACCAAGTCAAGAGTTGGTCACCCACTCATTAATTAGTCATCAAATCAATAGTTCCCAATTTTGGCCTGTAAAATGAGGCATTTGCCATGCATTTAGGCATCTTAGTCTCCAGATCAAGATCATGCTTTTGCTTTCTCTCTTTGTATTTTTTTGGTATTGCTTATGCTTTGCTTTCATTAGTATCAAGTTTATGCCTTTCCTTTCCTTTCCTTTACTTTGTTAACTCTTATCTTATTTATGTTCTTATTTTATTTATTTATTTTTCTTTCTTTCATTATATCTAGCTAAGTTTATTATGTCAAGGTGAAAAGGTTACACTAATGGTGTAAGAATAAGTATAGTGTAAACTTAATATGGACTTTAATGTTTGATACTAACATGTTTTGTATTTGTTATCTTGTTCACTCTTTAATACTTTGCTTGTTAAATGACTAATCTTGATTTATGTTGTATAACACTTGGTACAATAAATGCTTGCCACTTTCATAGCCCATACTGTATGGTATAACCAACACCTAAGCTATGAAAGGAACTTGATTTGTTGTTAACATAAGTTATAATCATGAATGCTTGACGAAATTTACAAGTAGTAGCATTAATTGAATAAGATGACTAATGTAATCATGTTAATAATCTATAATCTAATTGGAACCTCCTTTGTGTGTGGTTTCCAATTGAATGATAAGAGTTTATAGTATACTTGTTTGATATACCATTAGTAGATCCTCTAACCTTGACATTTATTGTTATCGTTGTTAAATCTTTACGTTAATATTCCATCTCAAAGTTCTCATCTTCTTCTTCTTCTTCTTTATTATTATTAGTATTATTATTATTATTAGTATTACTACTACTACTATTATTAGTACTGTTATTATTATTATTATTATTATTATTATTATTAGTATTACTACTACTACTATTATTAGTACTATTATTATTATTATTATTATTATTATTGCTATTATTACTATTATTATTGTTGTTGTTGTTATTGTTATTGTTGTTGTATTATTGTTATTTATAATTTATACAATTAACCTCCTTGTGATTCGACCCCAGTCTTGCTGACACGACTAAAAGATTGATGTCTTCTCCCAAGTGCAGGAGTGTCGAAGTAATAAATAACCCGGCAAGACCGGGGTCGAACCACAGGGAGGTTAATTGTACAAATTATAAACAACAATTATAAAACAACAATAACAACAACAACAATAGTAATAATAATAATAATAATAATAATAATAATAATAATAATAATAGTAGTAGTAGTAGTAGTAGTAGTAGTAGTAGTATTACTAATAATAATAATAATAATAATAATAATAATAATAAAGAAAGAGAAGAAGAAGATGATGATGATGATGAGAACTTGGAGATCAAATATTAATGTAAAGATTAAGCAATAATAATAACAAATGTCAAGGTTAGAGGTTCCACTAATGGTATATCAAACAAGTATAGTATAAACTCTTATTATTGAATTGGAAACCACACACAAAGGAGGTTCCAATCAGATTATATATTGTTAACATGATTACATTAGTATTGTTAACATGATTCAATCAGATTATATATTGTTAACATGATTACATTAGTCATCTTATTCAATTAATGCTAATACTTGTAAATCTCGTCAAGCATTCATGATTATAACTTATGTTAACAACAAATCAAGTTCCTTTCATAGCTCAGGTGTCGGTTATACCATACATTATGGGATATGAAAGTGGCAAGCATTTGTTGTACCAAGTGTTATACAACATAAATCAAGATTAGTCATTTAACAAGCAAAGTATTAAAGAGTGAACAAGATAACAAATATAAAACATGTTAGTATCAAACATTAAAGTCCATATTAAGTTTACATTATACTTATTCTTACACCATTAGTGTAACCTTTTCACCTTGACATAACTAACTTAGCTAGACATAATGAAAGAAAGAAAAATAGATAAACAAAATAAGAACATAAAAGCTAACTAAGTAAAGGAAAGGAAATGAAAAGCATAAACTTAGTATTAATGAAAGCAAAGCATAAACATTACAAAAAATACAAAGAGAGAAAGGAAGAGCATGATCTTGATCTGGAAACCAAGATGCCTAAATGCATGGCAAATGCCTCCTTTTATAGGCCAAAATTGGGAACTATTGATTTGATGACTAATTGATAAGTGGGTGGCCAACTTTTGACTTGGTGACAATCCTTATCTTCTCTTGTCTGCCTAAAACGTCATTGATAACGTCAAAATTGGAGCCAGTTGCAAACATGAAAGTTGTAGGCAATTGTCTCAGCTTTCTTGTGTAAAAACTTCAGCGTATTTGGACTCTAGAACTCCAGATATGGCCAAAATACCAAACAGTGCTCGGGCTGGAAGACAGATTCGGGCTTCTTTCTTGTTGCTACAATTTGGACTTGATAATGACCTTTTTAGATCTTGGGCTCCATATGAAAGTTGTAGGCCTATGTCTTACCTTTCCATCCATATAAATTGGACCTAAATCTGAGATCTGTAGCTCCAGATATGACCCAATTACCGAATAGTGTTCCGGTTTGGATTGCACCGACATCTCTTCTCTAAGTTTGACCATCTCTTTATCCATGCAATTTAAGTTCTTCAAGTCATCAATCAATGCTTTCATTTATGTGATAGACCTGCATTAAAAATAGACATTTACCACAAATTATAGGTATCTTATATTATTAGATACATTATTATAAAACATATTTTAGTTAAGGAGTTATTGATACTTCAAGTGCAAAATGATGATATAAAACCATGATAAAAATGCACTTTTAAGTACTAATCAATCACTAGCATCACACATCAGTTCAAATGGTAAAGACCAATCAGGAGCTTACATGATTGGTGCAGTTGTCAACAACCCTTTAAGCTTTTCAAAAGCTTCTTGACATTTTGATGTCCAATCAAATGGGACATCTTGTGACAACAAGTTACACAATGGTTTGGCAATGGTACTAAAAGAATGAATGAATCTTCGATAAAAACCAGCATGTCCTAAAAAAGATCTCACATCTTTCACAGTCTTAGGGGTAGTTAATTTTTGAATGACTTCCACTTTTGACTTATCTACCTCTATCCCTTTTGAAGAGACAATGTGACCTAAAACAATGCCATGTGTCACCATAAAATGACACTTCTCCCAATTGAGTACAAGATTGCTCTCTTCACACCTTTCAAGAACTTTTTCTAGATTTATTAGACACAACTCATAAGAATCCCCATAAACTGAAAAATCATCCATGAAAACTTCCAAAAAATTTTCCACCATGTCACTAACGATACTCATCATACACCTTTGAAAAGTGGCTGGTGCATTACACAAACCAAAAGGCATTCTTCTATAAGCATAGGTACCAAAAGGACAAGTGAAAGTGGTTTTTTCTTGGTCTTCTAAAGAAATCTCAATTTGGTTGTAACCTGAGTATCCATCAAGAAAACAATAGAAAGCTCTTCCAGCTACTCTTTCAAGCACTTGGTCTAAAAATGGAAGCGGAAAATGGTCCTTCCTAGTCACCATGTTCAATTTACGATAATCAATGCACATACGCCATCTAGTTTGGATTCTAGTTGGTACCAGCTCATTATTTTCATTCTTCACTACCGTGACTCTAGATTTTTTAGGGACAACTTAGGTTGGACTAACCCATTTTGAGTTTGTAATAGGGTAAATGATACCTGCATCAAGTAGCTTAAGCACTTCACCTCTCACTACTTCCTTCATGTTTGGGTTCAATCATCTTTGTATTTGTCTTATAGATTTAGCCTCTTCTTCAAGATAGATTCTATATGTACATAAAAGAGGGCTAATTCCTTTCAAGTCAGTAATTTTCCACCCAATTGCTTTCTTGTGTTTTCTCACCACTCTCAAAAGTTTTTGTTCTTGCTCTATGCTAAGTTTTGATGAGATCACAATAGGATATGATTCATCTTCCCCTAGAAATGCATACTTAAGATCACTCGGTAAAGGCTTCCTTCCTGGTTTATAAGGCTGGACAAGAGATGCCTCAACTTTCACATGGGGTGAGATCAAAGGCTCAAACAATGGGGTCCATTGACCTATTGACATAATAGGCATTGGATCTAGATAAGTCTCGAGTTCTCTTACTTCCTCATCAACACATTCCAAAGAACAAAATCTTTCATCATGAATTAAAGTTCTCTCTAATGGATCCTTGATCCACACTCTCTAAAAGTGTTCTTGACAAACTGTTTGGATCAAATCTACCTCTCTAATGTCCTCATGTTCCCCAATTTGTTTGGAGACATTGAATATGTTCATCTCCACAATTATATTCCCAAAAGACAATTTCATCACTCTATTCCTACAGTTAATTAAGGCATTGGATGTAGCTAGGAAAGGTCTCCCTAAAATGACTGGGATGGGAGCATTAGAACCTTGAATTGGTGCGGTTCTAACACTACAAAATCAACAGGAAAGTAGAATTTATCTACTTGGACCAACACATCCTCAACGATACCCCTGGGAATCTTGATTGACCTATCAGCTAATTGAAGGGTGATTGGAGTAGGCTTGATTTCTCCTAAACCTAATTATTCGTAAATAGTGTAGGGTATTAAATTCACACTTGCTCCTAAATCCAACAAAGCTTGATCTATCTTATGACTTCTAATAATGCATGAAATGGTAGGACAACCAAAATCTTTGTATTTGGGAGGGGTCTTAAACTAGATGATTGACACGACTAAAAGGTTGATGTCTTCTCCCAAGTGTAGGAGTGTCGAAGTAATAAATAACCCGGCAAGACCGGGGTCGAACCATAGGGAGGTTAATTGTACAAATTATAAATAACAATAATACAACAATAATAACAATAACAATAACAACAACAACAACAACAACAACAACAACAATAATAATAATAATAATAATAATAATAATAATAACAATAATAAAGAAAGAGAAGAAGAAGATGATGATGATGATGAGAATTTAGAGATGAAATATTAATGTAAGGATTAAACAATAATAATAACAAATGTCAAGGTTAGAGGTTTCACTAATGGTATATCAAACAAGTATAATATAAACTCTTATTATTGAATTGGAAACCATACACAAAGGAGGTTCCAATCAGATTATATATTGTTAACATGATTACATTAGTCATCTTATTCAATTAATGCTAATACTTGTAAATCTCATCAAGCATTCATGATTATAACTTATGTTAACAACAAATCAAGTTCCTTTCATAGCTCAGGTGTCGGTTATACCATACATTATGGGCTATGAAAGTGCCAAGCATTTGTTGTACCAAGTGTTATACAACATAAATCAAGATTAGTCATTTAACAAGCAAAGTATTAAAAAGTGAACAAGATAACAAATATAAAACATGTTAGTATCAAACATTAAAGTCCATATTAAGTTTACATTATACTTATTCTTACACCATTAGTGTAACCTTTTCACCTTGACATAACTAACTTAGCTAGACATAATGAAAGAAAGCAAAATAGATAAACAAAATAAGAACATAAAAGTTAACTAAGCAAAGGAAAGGGAATGAAAGGCATAAACTTGATATTAATGAAAGTAAAGCATAAACATTACAAAAAATACAAAGAGAGAAAGGAAGAGCATGATCTTGATCTGGAAACCAAGATGCCTAAATGCATGGCAAATGCCTCCTTTTATAGGCCAAAATTGGGAACTATTGATTTGATGACTAATTGATAAGTGGGTGGCCAACTTTTGACTTGGTGACAATCCTTATCTTCTCTTGTCTGCCCAAAACGTCATTGATAACGTCAAAATTGGAGCCAGTTGTAACATGAAAGTTGTAGGCAATTGTCTCAGCTTTCTTGTGTAAAAAATTCAGCTCATTTGGACTTCTAGAACTCCAGATATGGCCAAAATACCGAACAGTGCTTGGGCTGGAAGACAGATTCGGGCTTCTTTGTTGTTGCTACAATTTGGACTTGATAATGGCCTTTTTAGATCTTGGGCTCCGTATGAAAGTTGTAGGCCTATGTCTTACCTTTCCATCCATATAAATTGGACCTAAATCTGAGATCTGTAGCTCCAGATATGACCCAATTACCGAACAGTGTTCCGGTTTGGATTGCACCGACATCTCTTCTCTAAGTTTGACCATCTCTTTATCCATGCAATTTAAGTTCTTCAAGTCATCAATCAATCCTTTCATTTATGTGATAGGTCTGCATTAAAAATAGACATTTACCACAAATTAAAGGTATCTTATATTATTAGATATATTATTATAAAACATGCTTTGGTTAAGGAGTTATTGATACTTCAAGTGCAAAATGATGATACAAAACCATGATAAAAATGCACTTTTAAGTACTAATCACACCCCCCAACCAGCTTGTATTCATCATTTAACTTCCATTAATCTATCCAGATAAACAAACTCTCATTAAATTTATATATCTGCTCAATATCTCTTAACAAGATATTAATAAACCTTTCTTTTGTGCTCAATGTATCAACACATAATTATGGGGCTTTTCTTGGAAGAAAACAAAATTTTTGTTCTAATGTTTAAGGTTAACTTCCTTGGGTTGAGATTATTATTTTTGTCTTTTTTTTTCTTTTTTTTTTAAATATATATACATATAATTTAAAAACACCATGCATCTTTAACCCATGTAACGAGCTTTCGGCTAATGACTCCCAGACTAGTTGGTCTTAGGGCATTAGGTGTTAAGACACCCCTACGAGCTTAGTAACTCGGGTCGCAGATACTAATATGTAGATAGTGCAATGTTTGATTTCCTTAAGCTTTTCTCCTCAACCCATGTAACAAGCGTTGGACCAATAACTCCCAAGTCAGTTGACTTTAGGGTATTAGGTGTTAAAACACCCCTTCGGGCTTAATTGCTTAGGTTAGGGAGGCTACAAAACCAAACTTATCTACATTTTTATTATCATCATTGTTTTTCTTTTTCTTTTTTTTTTCTTTTTTTTTCATGTTTTTGTTTTTTAATTATATACAATCCCTTTCCCTTAGTTGTTACCTTTAACAAAAGAACATAAATAATGTAATAATCCAATATGCAACCCACAATCATATGTTAAAGTGTGTGTGTGTAAATTAAGGTTTAAGAATACATGTTAAATAAGTATGTGAGCAGAATTAAGTGATAACAATGCGAGAGTTTATAAACCTGAATATTTCAGGAAGTATTATAATAGACCTTGTTAAGAATGGTTACTAAGATGCGTCTCAAGAGTCACTTTAACAAAAGAACTCCTTTACTCTGCCATCCTAGTAACAACAATTATGCACATGCTTTATGAAATGAAAAACATTTTTTTTTTTTATCAACTACTACCCTCTCCCCCCAACCAAAACGAGACATTGTCCTCAATGTTCTAAGGTAGAAAGATAGAGTATAAAAGATATCACCTAAAATAACGAACACTGACAAAACCTGAAACACACTCAAACAAAAATAAGAAATAACAAAACACAATAATAAAACCAAAAGACACAAAAATTCACAAATGAAGGCTCAAATCCAATCTAAGCTTTTTACGGCTTTCCTTAGATGACCAATTTATGCGACTCATGGAAGGATCAATCACAGGAATGAAAGATTGTAGTTGGTCAATCAATTGTTCAGCAGTAGTAGCAGAGATTATGATTTGTCGTGCAGAAGATGTTAGAAATTCCTGTTCCACAGCATGATCAAGAAAAGACAACAACTTATCATAATAACCATTAACATTTAACAAACCTATGGGTTTATGGTGAATGTGCACTTGAGCCCAAGAGGAAATATGAAAGATCTCTTCCAATGTGCCTAGACCACCTGGTAAAGCAATGAAGGCATCAGCATGGTTAAACATTGCATTCATTCGAGCCGACATTGTGGAGACCTGAAGTTCCTCTCCAATTGTTTTTCCAATGATGTCCTCTTGTGCCATAGCTTCAGGGACGACTCCTAAAACTTGACTACCTCCTAAAAATGCAGCTATTGACACACCTCCCATTAACCCAAGACTGCCTCCCCCATACACTAAATGAATCTTTCTCTCAGCTAGCACCTGACCAAGATGATTTGCTGATTCTAAAAACTCCTTTTCTTTCCCAGGACTAGATCCACCGAAAACACAAATATTTCTTATTTGATGACCTGAGGAACTTGCCATTTCTACACACTTCTGTATTTGTTGAATGTATGGGTTGAGTAGAAATGAAAGGAAGGAAAAGAGGGTTTTATAGATGAGAAATTGGAAAGGCAATCATAACATCTATATGTAGGCCAGCTGGAGTCTCACACTCTCTCTCTCTCTCTCTTTATTTATTTATTTATTTACTTTTGAAAAAAAAAGCATGTGTATGTACAGGTAGTTGTGATTGTGGCTCACATCTTCCCTTGGTTTTACGTCCAAGAACGGCTTAAACGCCCTCTATGGGTCGGGGATAGGCTTCCCATCCAGTTTTCTTAAAAACTGGCAAACAGGGTCTTTTTTAGTCAGATTCCTAAGACTCAGTCTATCATGTTCTTTATGAAATAGTGGCCATAAATCATGAATTGCACGATGCACTTCTCCACTAGGATGCGTCTCAAGAGTCAATAGAAGATTATCTAAAGACTCCTTACTCAGGCCATCCTTAATGAATTGTATTTTATCTTCACGGTTTATAGATACCATTCTAAAGAACGACATTGTGTATTACAAGTCCATCTAGCACATCGATGACAGACATCCAGTCGTTTTGCACGACGCTTCTTTGCAAAAGTGCTTTTACCTGTTCCAGGCATGTGTGAAATGAAGTTAGAGGACTCACCTGATAATCGGACCTTTGCTTCAATCAACCAGCGAATATCTTCAGGAATTCCATGATTCATTAACAATCTCAATCTTGCACATCTAGCACGGTAAATTTTTGTAATCGCATTCTGAGGCAGAGCGGGAAAATACTTTTTCAATTTTTCAAGATTAGTGTCCATTTTCAAATGAGAATTGGAAGAGAGATTCAAAGAATTGCACAGATATATACACAGATATCAGTAATTGTGGGAAACTGAAAGAACCGACTTAAGTCACGGAGTACCGTTATCCGCCATTTGACCGGGGTGAAAGAAACTAGCAAAAATCACTCAAAAAGAAACACAGAAAAAATGTGAGAAAAACAAAATAATCAACCTTTATCTACAAGATCATTCAAACCAGCTGATTCATTTTCGCTAGGAAAATTATCAAAGTAAGCTTTCAAACGATGTCCATTTTCCTTAAAATCATTGTCATTCATTGAATTCTCAATATCACAGGCCCCATAAGGATTGCTCCATCTTGATCTTAGCTTTCTATGTAATGAATAGAGTTGAGAATTATAAAACAAAACTTTTTGACCAGTGTCAATTTTTTGACAATTTTCACAAGTTTTACAGAATGCATGTGTGTCCTTGAACATGGTGGGCCAATAAAATCCATTTTGAAAGATTTTTGCAGCAGTCTTTTTTGACGAGAAATAACTTCCACATGCTTCAGAATGACAAAGTTTAATGACACTACTTACCTCATTGTTGGGAATGAATCTTTGAAATATTTGATCAGGACAATATTTGAATAAGTTAGGGTCATCACAATAAAAGCTCTTCACTTCGTTCAAAAAATTTTCTTTGTCTTGAGTACTCCAATCAGCTGGTAAATCTCCTAAAGCAAGAAAATTAATATTTTTATCATACCAAGGCATTGGATTAAGAGAAAGTAAGGATTCGTTAGGAAAGTAATCATCGATTGGTGTGATGTCAAATGTCGAATATGTTGTCACTGTTGACAAAAGATTCGCATCAACATTTTCTGTGCGTTTGTTATCCGTGATTTCTTCCTTAGAATAAATCATTTGCAAATCTTCAATTTCATCCAATTCATTTTTACTTAAAGTAGATTCAAGTTGATCATAAACTAATTCATCAATATGATCTACTTCTTGTAACTTATTATCATCTCCAGGTTGCTTGCAAATGTTGAAAATATTCATCTCCAATGTCATGTTTCCAAATGATAGCTTCATCAATCCATTCCTACAATTAATCAATGCGTTAGAGGTTGAAAGAAACGGACGTCCTAAAATAACAGGAAATGAATTACATGCTTCAACAGGTTCTGTGTCCAAGACAATAAAATCCACAGGATAAATGAATTTATCGACTTGTACTAACACGTCTTCAATTATTCCTCTAGGCACTTTTACAGATCTATCGGCAAGTAAAAGAGATATAGAAGTTGGTTTTAACTCACCTAGATTGAGACTTTGAAAAACTGAATATGGAAGTAAATTCACACTGGCTCCAAGATCAAGTAAAGCTCTTTCAATTTTATGTTTTCCAATAAAGTAAGAAATTGTAGGACAACCAGGGTCTTTATATTTCAAAGCATTATTGTTCTGAAGAATGACACTTACTTGTTCAGCTAAAAAGGCTTTTTTTTTCACATTCAGTTTCCTCTTCACAGTGCATAGATCTTTCAAAAATTTAGCATAGGAAGGAACCTGTTTAATAGCATCCAACAATGGTATATTGATCCTTACCTGTTTGAAAATTTCAAAAATTTCAGAGTTGTGATTAACTTTCCTTTGTTTGGTCATAGCTTGAGGAAATGGAAGTGCTGGTGGTGAATCAGTCGTTTCTTTGTAATTTTCAGATTCAACCCCTTCCTTACCCTTAGAGATTGATTCATCATCTTTCTCATAAGGTTCAAGAGAGGGTTTTTCAATAACCTTACCACTGCGCAGAGTAGTGACTGATTTGACTTGATTCATGTGTTGGCTTCCGGAACTACTTGCATTTGCATTGTATTGCCCCTTGGGATTTTGTTGTGTTTGAGATGGAAACTTACCTTTCTCTTGGAAACTGAGAGCAGATGTTAATTTAGCAAGAGTATCTTTAAAATCTGTCATGTTTTGAACAAGTTGAATATTAATTGTCTCTTGCTTTTCAATGAATGCATGCAATGTTTCCTCAAGATTTCTTCTAGAAGGTGGAGCATAAGAAGGTGTATATCCATGAGAATTTTGGAAATTATGGTGTGCTTGAAACGGTGGTTGTGAAGTTTGTGCATTGTTGTTCTCACTCTTCCAACTGAAATTTGGGTGATTCCTCCAACCAGGGTTGTATGTTTGGGAGTATGGGTTGTGGTTGGCCCTTTGAAAACTGTTTAAAGCATGGGCTTGTTCATGGAGACATTCTTTAAAAGAAGGCAAGGTTGGACAGTCGTTGGTTGAGTGTTCATTTGTTTCACAGATTTGACACACAATCTGTTCAACAGATTTTAATTGACCACTCTTTTTTAATTCTAGTGCCTCGACTTTTCTAGCTAAAGATGCAAACTTGGCTTGAAGGTCATGATCTTCCCTAAGGTTGTACATACCTCCACTAGATGTATGAGGTTGAGTTTTACTCGGTGCCTCATAAGTACTCGTGGTGTCCCAATTTTGAGCATTTTCAGCTAACAAGTCTAAGTATTCCATTGCTTCATCAGGGTCTTTATCTTCAAAAGTTCCATTGCACATCAATTCAACCATTTGCCTATCTTTAGGTGTTAACCCTTCATAGAAATGTGAAACCAATCTCCATGTTTCAAAACCATGATGAGGGCAAGTACTAAGCAAGTCTCGATACCTATCCCAACATTTGTAAAATGTTTCTCCTAGTTTTTGAGTGAAAGTGTATTTTTATCAAGGTTTTATATCATCATTTTCCACTTGAAGTATCAATAACTCCTTAGCTAAAGCATGTTTTATAATAATATATCTAATAATATAAGATACCTTTAATTTGTTGTAAATGTTCATTTTAAATGCAGGCTTATCACATAAATGAAAGAATTGATTGATGAATTTAAGAACTGAAATTGAAAGGATAAAGAGATGGCCAAACTTAGAAAAGAGATGTCGGTGCAATCCAAACCGGAACATTGTTAGGTAATTGGGTCATATCTAGAGCTATAGATCTCAGATTTAGGTCTACTTTATATGGATGAAAAGTTAAGACATAGGCCTATAACTTCCATATGGAGCCCAAGATCTAAAAAGGTCATTTTCAAGTCCAAATTGTAGCAACAACAAAGAAGCCCGAATCTGTCTTCTAGCCCAAGCACTGTTCAGTATTTTGGCCATATCTAGAGTTCTAGAAGTCAAAATGAGCTGAATTTTTTATACAAGAAAGCTGAGACAATTTTCTACCACTTTCATGTTTTCAAGTGGCTCTAATTTTGACGTTATCAATGATGTTTTGGGCAGACAAGAGAAGATAAGGACTGTCACCAAGTCAAGAGTTGGTCACCCACTCATTAATTCGTCATCAAATCAATAGTTCCCAATTTTGGCCTATAAAAGGAGGCATTTGTCATGCATTTAGACATCTTGGTTTCCAGATCAAGATCATGCTCTTACTTTCTCTCTTTGTATTTTTTGTAATGTTTATGCTTTCCTTTCATTAATATCAAGTTTATGCCTTTCATTTTCTTTCATTTACTTAGTTAACGTTTATCTTATTTATGTTCTTATTTTGTTTATTTATTTTTCTTTCTTTCATTATGTCTAGCTAAGTTTATTATGTCAAGGTGAAAAGGTTACACTAATGGTGTAAGAATAAGTATAGTGTAAACTTAATATGGACTTTAATGTTTGATACTAACATATTTTGTATTTGTTATCTTGTTCACTCTTTAATACTTTGCTTGTTAAATGACTAATCTTGATTTATGTTGTATAGCACTTGATACAACAAATGCTTGGCACTTTCATAGCCCATACTGTTTGGTATAACCGACACCTGAGCTATGAAAGGAACTTGATTTGTTGTTAACATAAGTTATAATCATGAATGCTTAATGAGATTTACAAGTATTAGCATTAATTGAATAAGATGACTAATGTAATCATGTTAACAATCTATAATCTGATTGGAACCTCCTTTGTATGTGGTTTCCCATTGAATAATAAGAGTTTATACTATACTTGTTTGACATACCATTAGTGGAACCTCTAACCTTGACAATTGTTATGATCATTGTTTAATCCTTACATTAATATTCCATCTCAAAGTTCTTATCATTTTCTTCTTCTTCTCCTTCTTTTTCTTTATTATTATTATTATTATTTAGTACTACTACTACTACTACTATTGTTATTACTATTATTATTATTGTTGTTGTTGTTATTGTTATTGTTGTTGTATTATTATTATTTATAATTTGTATAATTAACCTCCCTGTGGTTCGACCCCGGTCTTGCCGGGTTATTTATTACTTCAACACTCCTACGCTTGCGAGAAGACATCAATCTTTTAGTCGTGTCAAGTTTTTGGCGCCGTTGCCGGGAAGGTAAGTTTTGTATAAATTATAATATTTATTTTATTTTCTCTTTTCACTTTTCTTGTATATAACTTTGTTTCTTTTCTCTTGTTTCTTGTTCTTTTATTTTCTTTTTCCTTTTTATTCTATTCCTACACGTGCATGAGAGTGTGGTCACGTATATCAAGTGGTAGACTTTGTAGGGTATCCTCATCATTTTCAGAAAATATGGCCGAAGAAGATAATCAATCACTTCATAATGAGAATAATGAGAATAACCGTGCTAAAACACTTAGGGACCACATGAATCCCACAAGAACAAGTGCACCATCATGCATAGTTTTCCCTCCTGATGTATCTCATTTTAATTTTAAACCAGACATTATTCAACTTTTACTTTCTTTTTATGGCTTAGAATTGGAAAATCCATACTTGCATTTAAGGGAATTTAAGGAGGTCTGTAACACATATAATAATTTAAATTATAGCATGAACACCATCAGATTAAAGCTTTTTCCTTTTTCATTAAAAGATAAAGCTAAAACATGGCTACAAAATTTAAGACCAGGATCCATTCGTGCTTGGGATTAAATGCAACAACAGTTTTTAAAGAAGTTTTTTCCATCTCACAGAATAAACTCTTTCAAAAGACAAATCACCACTTTCACTCAAAAACCAGGAGAAACATTTTACCAATGTTAGGATAGGTATCGAGACTTGCTTAATACTTGCCTTCATCATGGTTTTGAAACATGGAGATTGGTTTCACATTTTTATGAAGGGTTAACACCTAGAGATATGCAAATGGTTGAATTGATGTGCAATGGAACTTTTGAAGATAAAGACCCAAATAAAGTAATGGAGTACTTAGACTTGTTAGCTGAAATGCTTAAAATTGGGACACCGCGGGTACTTATGAGGCACCGAGTAAAACTCAACCTCATACATCTAGTGGAGGTATGTACAACCTTAAAGAAGATCATGACCTCCAAGCCAAGTTTGCATCTTTAGCTAGAAAAGATCATGACCTTCAACCTTTTTAGCCGAACAAGTAAGTGTTATTCTTCAGAACAATAATGCTTTGAAATATAAAGACCCTGGTTGTCCTACAATTTCTTACTTTATTGGAAAACATAAAATTGAAAGAGCTTTACTTGATCTTGGAGCCAGTGTGAATTTACTTCCATATTCAGTTTTTCAAAGTCTCAATCTAGGTGAGTTAAAACCAACTTCTATAACTCTTTTACTTACCGATAGATCTATAAAAGTGCATAGAGGAATAGTTGAAGATGTGTTAGTACAAGTCGATAAATTCATTTATCCTGTGGATTTTACTATCTTGGACACACAACCTGTTGAAGCATGTAATTCATTTCCTGTTATTTTAGGACTGATGAAGCTATCATTTGAAAACATGACATTGGAGATGAATATTTGCAACATTTGCAAGCAACCTGGAGATGATAATGATTTACAAGAAGTAGATCATATTGACGAATTAGTTTATGATCAACTTGAATCTACTTTAAGTAAAAATGAGTTGGATGAATCTGAAGATTTGCAAATGATTTATTCTGAGAAAGAAATCACGGATGAAAAACACACCGAAAATGCTGATGCGGATCTTTTGTCAAAAGTGACAACAAATTCGATATCTAACATCACACCAATCGATGATTACTTTCCTAACGAATCCTTACTTTCTTTTAGTCCAATGCCTTGGTATGATAAAAATAACAATTTTCTTGCTTTAGGAGATTTGCCAGCTGATTGGAGTATCCAAGATAAAGAAAAGTTTTTGAACGAAATGAAGAACTTTTATTGGGATGACCCTAACTTATTCAAATATTGTCCTAATCAAATATTTCAAAGATTCATTCCCGATAATGAGGTAAATAGTGTCATTAAACTTTGTAATTCTGAAGTATGTGGAAGTTATTTCTCATCAAAAAAAGACAGCTACAAAAATCTTTTAAAATGGATTTTATTGGCCCACCATGTTCAAGGACACGCATGCATTCTGCAAAACTTGTGAAAATTGTCAAAAAATTGATACTGGTCAAAAAGTTTTGTTTTATAATTCTCAACTCTATTCATTCCCTAGAGAGCTAAGATCAAGATGGAACAATCCTTATGGGGCTTGTGATATTGAGAATTCAATGAATGATAATATTTTTAAGGAAAATGGACATCATTTGAAAGCTTATTTTGATAATTTTCCTAGTGAAAATGAATCAACTAGTTTGAATGATCTTGTAAATAAAGGTTGATTATTTTGTTTTTCTTACATTGTTTTTGTGTTTCTTTTTGAGTGATTTTTGCTAGTTTCTCTCATTCCGGTCAAATGGCGGATAACGGTACTCTATGACTTAAGTCGGTTCTTTCAGTTTCCCATAATAACTGATATCTGTATATATTTGTGCAATTCTTTGAATCTCTCTTCCAATTCTCATTTGAAAATAGACACTAATCTTGAAAAATTGAAAAAGTATTTTTCCACTCTGCCTCAAAATGCGATTACAAAAATTTACCTTGCTAGATGTGCAAGATTGAGATTGTTAATGAATCATGGAATTCCTGAAGATATTCGGTGGTTGATTGAAGCAAAGGTCAGATTATCAAGTGAGTCCTCTAACTCCTTCATTTCACACATGCCTAGAATAGGTAAAAGCACTTTTGCAAAGAAACGTCGTGCAAAACGACTGAAAGTCTGTTATCAATGTGCTAGATGGACTTGTAATACACAATGTCATTCTTTAGGAATGGTATTTATAAATCGTGAAGATAAAATACAATTCATTAAGGATGGCCTAAGTAAGGAGTCTTTAGATAATCTTCTATTGACTCTTGAGACGCATCATAGTGGAGATGTGCATCGTGCAATTCATGATTTATGGCCACTATTTCATAAAGAACATGATCGACTTAGTCTTGTGAATCTTACTAAAAAAGACCCTGTTTGCCAGTTTTTAAGAAAACTGGATGGGAAGCCTATCCCCGACCCATAGAGGGTGTTTAAGCCGTTCTTGGACGTAAAACCAAGGGAAGATGTGAGCCACAATCACAACTACCTGTACATACACATGCTTTTTTAAAAGTAAATAAATAAATAAATAAATAAAGAGAGAGAGAGTGTGAGACTCCAGCTGGCCTACATATAGGTGGTATGATTACCTTTCTAATTTCTTATCTATAAAATCCTCTCTTCCTTCCTTTCATTTCTACTCAACCTATACATTCAACAAATACAGAAGTATGTAGAAATGGCAAGTTTCTCAGGTCATCATATAAGAAATATTTGTGTTTTCGGTGGATCTAGTCCTGGGAAAGAAAAGGAGTTTTTAGAATCAGCAAATCATCTTGGTCAAGTGCTAGCTGAGAGAAAGATCCATTTAGTGTATGGGGGAGGCAGTCTTGGGTTAATGGAGGGTGTGTCAATAGCTGTATTTTTAGGATGTAGTCAAGTTTTGGGGGTCGTCCCCGAAGCTTTAACACAAGGGGACATCATTGGAAAAACAATTGGAGAGGAACTTCAGGTCTCCATAATGTCAGCTCGAATGAATGCAATGTTTAACCATGGTGATGCCTTCATTGCTTTACCAGGTGGTCTAGGCACATTGAAAGAGATCTTTCATATTTCCTCTTGGGCCCAACTGCACATTCACCATAAACCCATAGGTTTGTTAAATGTTAATGGTTATTATAATAAGTTGTTGTCTTTTCTTGATCATGCTGTGGAACAAGAATTTCTAACATCTTCTGCACGACAAATCATAATCTCTGCTGCTACTGCTGAACAATTGATTACCAACTACAATCTTTCATTCCTATAATTGATCATTCCATGAGTTGCATAAATTGGTCAACTAAGGAAAGCCGTAAAAACCTTAGATTGGATTTGAGCCTTCATTTGTGAATCTTTATGTCTTTTGGTTTTATTATTGTGTTTTGTTGTTACTTATATTTGTTTCAGTGTGTTTCAAGTTTGTCAATGTTCGTTATTTCAGGTGATATCTTCTATACTCTATCTTTCTACCTTTAAACATTGAGGACAATGTCTTGTTTTAGTTGGGGGGAGAGGGTAGTAGCTAAAAAAAAAATGTGTTTTTATTTTATAAAACATGTGTAAAATTGTTGTTACTATGATGGCAGAGTAAGGAGAACTTTTATGACTCTTAAGACGCATCTTAGTAATCATTCGTAACAAAGTCTATCATAATACTTCTTGAAATATTTAGATTTACAAACTCTCGCATTGTTATCACTTAATTCTGCTCATATACTTATTTAACATGTATTCTTAAACCTTAATTTACACACACATACTTTAACATATGATTGTGGGTTGCATATGGGATTATTACATTATTTATGTTCTTGTGTTAAAGGTAACAACTAAGGGAAAGGGATAGTATATAAGAAAAAAAGAAAAACAAAAAAAAAGGAAAAAAATGATAATAATAAAAATGTGGATAAGTTTGGTTTCGTAGCCTCCCTAACCTAAGCAATTAAGCCCGAAGGGGTGTTTTAACACCTAATACCCTAAAGTCAACTGACTTGGAAGCTATTGGCCCAACGCTTGTTACATAGGTTGAGGAGAAAAGCTTAAGGGAATCAAACATTGCAGTATCTACGACCCGAGTTACTAAGCTCGTAGGGGTGTCTTAACACCTAATGCCCTAAAACCAACTGGTCTAGGAGTCATTAGCTGAAAGCTCATTACATAGGTTAAAGATGCATGGTGTTTTAAATTATATGTATATATATTAAAAAAAAAGATAAAAATAATAATCCCAACCGAAGAAAGTTAACCTTAAACGTTAGAACAAAAAATTTGTTTTCTTCCAACCTTAAACATTAGAACAAAAATTTTGTTTTCTTCCAAGAAAAGCCCCATAATTATGTGTTGATACATTGAGCACAAAAAAAAAGGTTTATTAATATCTTGTTAAGTGGTATTGAGCAGATATATAAATTTAATGAGAGTTTGTTTATCTGGATAGATTAATGGAAGTTAAATGATGACTACCTTGCTTTGTGAAATTTGCAAAGTATTTTTCTATTTTAACGCTTCGATTACTAGGGACTAGTAATAAGCTAGTTAGGGGGTGTGATTGATACTTAAAAGTGTATTTTTATCAAGGTTTTATATCATCATTTTGCACTTGAAGTATCAATAACTCTTTAACTAAAGCATGTTTTATAATAATATATCTAATAATATAAGATATCTTTAATTTATGGTAAATGTTCATTTTAAATGCAGGCCTATCACATAAATGAAAGGATTGATTGATGAATTTAAGAACTGAAATTGAAAGGATAAAGAGATGGCCAAACTTAGAAAAGAGATGTCGATGCAATCCAAACCGGAACACTATTTGGTAATTGGGTCATATCTGGAGCTATAGATCTCAGATTTAGATCTACTTTATATGGATGGAAAGGTAAGACATAGGCCTACAACTTTCATATGGAGCTCAAGATCTCAAAAGGCCATTTTCAAGACCAAATTATAGCAACAACAAAGAAGTCCGAATCTGTCCTCCAGCCCAAGCACTGTTCAGTATTTTGGCCATATCTAGAGTTCTAGAAATCGAAATGAGCTGAATTTTTTATACCAGAAAGCTGATACAATTTCTTACAACTTTCATGTTTTCAAATGACTCCAATTTTGACGTTATCAATGATGTTTTGGGCAGACAAGAGAAGATAAGGATTGTCACCAAGTCAAGAGTTGGTCACCCACTCATTAATTAGTCATTAAATCAATAGTTCCCAATTTTGGCCTATAAAAGAAGGCATTTACCATGCATTTAGGCATCTTGGTTTCCAGATCAAGATCATGCTCTTGCTTTCTCTCTTTGTATTTTTTGTAATGTTTATGCTTTGCTTTCATTAATATCAAGTTTATGCCTTTCATTTCCTTTCATTTACTTAGTTAACTTTTATCTTATTTATATTCTTATTTTGTTTGTTTATTTTTCTTTCTTTCATTATGTCTAGCTAAGTTTATTATGTCAAGGTGAAAAGGTTACACTAATGGTGTAAGAATAATTATAGTGTAAACTTAATATGGACTTTAATGTTTGATACTAACATGTTTTGTATTTGTTATCTTGTTCACTCTTTAATACTTTGTTTGTTAAATAACTAATCTTGATTTATGTTGTATAACACTTGGTACAACAAATGCTTGGCACTTTCATAGCCCATAATGTATGGTATAACCGACACCTGAGCTATGAAAGGAACTTGATTTGTTGTTAACATAAGTTATAATCATGAATGCTTGACGAGATTTACAAGTACTAGCATTAATCGAATAAGATGACTAATGTAATCATGTTAACAATATATAATATGATTGGAACCTCCTTTGTGTGTGGTTTCCAATTGAATAATAAGAGTTTATACTATACTTGTTTGACATACCATTAGTGGAACCTCTAACCTTGACATTTGTTATTATTATTGCTTAATCCTTACATTAATATTTGATCTCCAAGTCATTGTTTAATCCTTACATTAATATTCCATCTCAAAGTTCTTATCATCTTCTTCTTCTTCTTCTCTTTTTTTTCTTTATTATTATTATTATTATTATTACTACTACTACTACTACTACTACTACTACTACTACTACTACTACTATTGTTATTACTATTATTATTATTGTTGTTGTTGTTATTGTTATTGTTGTTGTATTATTATTATTTATAATTTGTATAATTAACCTCCCTGTGGTTCGACCCCGGTCTTGCCGGGTTATTTATTACTTTGACTCTCCTGCATTTGGGAGAAGACATCAATCTTTTAGTCGTGTCAAGTACCTGATCCTCTTCTGAGCTTTTATGATCGTTTATGTCTATCTCCTTATTTTCTTTCTCAATAATGCCAATTTGATTATTTCCTCCTTTTCTTTTTCGAGGATTTTTGTCTTTTGAACTAATAGGTTTGTCACGCTTCTAGCATGTCATAGCCTCATTTGCTATAATTTTTAGTGGATTGTCTTGTTGAGACTTCAATTCGAGCTGGAGCATTTATAGCTAGTATATGAGATTTGGTTCTTGTTGAGTTAGTGAATGCATGCAGTAGCTAATTTGCAATATCTTGTAAATGAAGTATCTTTCAAACTTCTTATTCACATTGTTTTGTATGAGGATTAAAATTCAATAATGACAACGCATTCCATGTAATATCTTTATCCAGTTGTTTAATTTCTCCTCCTAATACTTGAAACATAGTCTCATCAAAATGACAATCGGCAAATCATGTTATAAATGAATTACCTGTTAAGGATTCAAGATATTTAATTATTGATAAAGACTCAAACCCAATATATATTCCCAGCCTCTTTTGAAGGACCCATCTTTGTACGCTGTGGTGGATAAATTAGAACATATATAGCATAACCAAATATTCTTAAATGAGAAATGTTTGGCTCATGACTAAAAACCAATTGTAATTGGGAGAATTTGTGATACGTTATTGGCCTAATGTGTATAAGTGCTGCTGCATATAAAATAGCGTGCCCCCAAACAGAAACAAGAAGTTTTATTCTCATGAGTAATGATTTTGTAATTAACTAGAGGTGTTTAATAAGTGATTTAGTAAGACCATTCTAAGTATGAACATGGGTAACAAGATGTTCAATGTTTATTTCAAGTGATATTTAATAATCATTAAATGTTTGGGATGTGAATTCACCAGTATTGTTAAAACGAATAGTCTTGATTATGTAATCTAGAAATTATGCTCGTAATCTAATAATTTGAGCAAGTAATTTCTCAAATGTCAAGTTGCAAGTCGATAATAAACACATATGTGAACATCTTGTAAATGCATCTACTAAAACCATAAAATATCAAAATGGTCTACATGGTGGATAAGTGGGCTCACCAATATCACCTTGAATATGTTCTAGAAATCTTTGGGATTTAGTATCAACCTTAGTTGGTGATGGTCTAATAACCAATTTTCTTTGAGAATAATCAGCACATAAAAATTCCTTGAATTGAAGAATCTTTTAGTTCTTTAATGGATGACTATATGAATTTTTTATAATTCTTCGATCATTATTAATCCAAGATAGCCCAACCGATTATGCTAAATAATAAAATTATTTGGTTCATTGAACTTCTGGTTCATTATTGCATTAACTTTAACTATACTGTGCAATATAAACTTGAAGATAAAATGAGTAATTTTTTCAATATTTGTTTTCTAGTAAAGACATTTGATACAATATAAAGATATTTTATACCATTATCATTGGCAGTCTTAATACAGTACCCGTTAAGTCATATATCTTTGAAACTTAGTAGATTTTTCCTTGATTTAGTAGAGAACAAAGCATTATCAATAATAAATCTTATTCCATTAGGAAGCATTATATTAGCTCTTTTGGAGCCTTCAATCAAGTTTGTTGAATCCGATATTATATTCACTTTTACTCTTATCATTCTCCTATTTGAAAAAATATTGCTTATGCCTGAGAATGGTATGTGTCGTTGCATTATCTGTTAAGCATATATATCCACCACTAATATTGAGCTTATTTATAGCATGATGTTAATTCATACTTTCTTCATAAAAAGGAATAAATATATAATAAGTTCATAATAAGACATAATTTTTATAACACAATCTTTTTCATTAAATAAGCCAACATGAAAGGAAAAAAACAAAAGACATTGAAATATACTAGCATAAAAGAAACACACTCACTGAAAAGATAAACATAATTTTAAATTCTGACATTGTAATATTAACTAATCATTATCATTACAAAAATATTAACTTTCTCATCAGTTTGCTTAAAAAAATTTGCAACATTAAGTTGTATCATATCTAAAGAATAAATATCATTATTACCTTGATGTGGGTGAGAAAAAATTACTTTTATGTTCTTCTCCTTTCTTTTCAATTGGGATTGATATAAATCAACAAGATTGGCGATATGACAGGTACAAAACCAATGTCCTTTAATTCCACATTGATAATAGGCATTTTCTACTTTTTTGGTATCTCCGTTATATATATTTTTTCCCCTTTCTTGTTTCTCCTCATTCTGTGAGGGTTTGTAAGAATTTGATGAATTATGACCATTATAGTTGTGGTAATTAAACCTTCTTCCATGGCCACGTCCTGAGCTTCTATTACAATCACGACTATTATTATTATTATTATTATTATTATTATTATTATTATATCTCGTAGCATTCACTTTAGGTAATGAAGCCGAACCAGTTGGTCACGATTCATGATTTTTCAATAAAAACTTGTTATTTTATTTAGCCACAAGAAGACATGAAATCAATTCAAAATATTTCTTAAAACCTCGTTCTATATTGCTGATGTAGGAGCATATTCGAGGCATGAAAAGTAAAGAATGTTTTTTTCTAACATATCATCATAGGTGATATTGTCTCCATATAGTTTCAATTTAGAACTGATATTAAACATTATAGAATTATATTCTTTTAATGATTTAAAATCCTACAATCATAAGTGTATCCAATCATAATGAGTTTTTGAGAGAATAATTGTCTATTGATGGACATATCTTTCTTTCAAATTTTGCCAAAGAATAAAGAGATCTTTGATTGTAAGATACACTATCTTCAACTCCTTGTGAAGATGATGACATAAAAAAATCATGGCTTTTACCTTGTTTTGATTAGATGCTTCGTTATCATCTTTAATGGTGTCTCCAAGACCTAAGACATTTAAATGAATTTCAGCATCAAAGATCCATGAAAAATAATTCTTGCCCGTAATATCAAGTGCCACTAACTCAAGTTTGGCAAGGTTTGTCATTGGTACTTAATTAAAAAATATTAATATTGTTATAAATTTGGTTATATATATATACCTTTGAATATAAAGATAGATTTTAAAACATAAAAAATATTTATAAAAATAAAAATATAAAATGAAGATCAATACGTGACATTGTTACATTTGAGAATAATCTTAAGATTTGTCACAGGTTTCCATTCTATATACTGGATCTCAAAATAAAATGTAGAACATACAACAATAATAGAAAAACATACCTCACTACAATATTTGACATTTTACCGATGAATAGAATCCATTGGTATGAGATTCACAGTTTGCCGGTAATTTTTTTACCGACTAAATCACCGATGGAAAGCGTTCGTTGACATACTGTTTATAAATAATACCGCATTCCATTGCTAAGTTTGTTGGTAAAAAAAAATATTACTAATGGTTTTACATATAGAAATTACACACAAAACAAATTCTTGTTGGAAATATACCGACGAATTTATTCTGTTGGTGAGAGTAGCATAACCAGTAAATATATTGCAGCTCTTGTTAAAATACTGACGAACGATATTTGCCAGTAAAATCGTTGGTGATTGTGGTATTTTTAGTAAATATTTTTCAACTCTTTATGAAATGCCAATGGATATATTCTGTCTGTAAATCCGTTGGTAGGTATTTTTAATTTTTTTTAAAAACATATCTAGAATAAATAATATAAAAATATATAAATTAATAGTAAAAAAACAATTATACAAATAAATTTAATTAAACATCAAAAATAAAAAATAAATTTAAATAATATTCATTACAAATTAAATGTGTTTCAAAAAAAATTAAATTAGCACAATGGTGGAGCTGGAGGAGGAGGAGGCTGGTTGTTATATGGCTAAAAAAGGGTCGCACATGTATCATCACCCTGTAATGCCATGTTCATGACCATTTAGGGAAACTATTCATAATTCGTCAAGAGTTGCTCGTATTTCTTGGTGAGATGAGCTGTGTTTTGTTCATAATTCACCGATAGTTGCTTGTATTTCTTAGTGAGATGAGCTGTGTTTTGTTCATTATTCACCGATAGTTGCTCGTATTTCTCGATGAGATGAATTGTGTGTTGTTGCAAGGCCACAAACTCCTTAGATTGGGTGCTCGATACTGATTGGGAGCTCTTAATAGTTGAAACACTACAGATCACCCACAAGTTCTTAGTTGTAGTGTTAGAGAGCCCGTACACCTGATTTTTATCGGGTCCACCGGACGATTCTACCTCCATCCACAAATCCGAATCAAAATCTAAAAGGGTCAAAGGATCGTTCTCATATCTCTCTCTCAACCGGTTATTATAGTTCTCTTGAAAATGAAAAAAGAAATCAACATATTCAATTCAATAAAAATAATAACTTATGAAATCAAATGATTGATCAAACATACCACAAATGTTGAGCGTGGTAGTCAATAAAAAACAAAGAAAATACTTTCATATATAAATTACATTGCAACTATAATATCTAATCATTTAAATGGGTACTCCATCTATACTGGACTTGTCCTCCAACTTTTACGTCGAACGGTAGATGTATGGGGAGATGCTTTATTAAGTTAAAAAATAATAGAGGAAATATCATCTCAAGTTTGCATAGTGTCTCAATGATATTTGTTTCAAGCCTCTCCATGTGATCAACATTCAACTTGGTGAAGCATATATCTCTAAAGAAATTATTGATCTTCGTGAGTGCATCCCATATCCCTTTTGGCAACAAATCACGATAAGTTATGGAATGAGTGTTTTCAGAAACATGTGGCAATCATGACTCTTCATTCCATACAATCTACATTCCTTCATATTAACCAACCTTGATATGTTTGAGGCATGTTCATTAGGGAAACGCACTCTTAAGCCATTTGTAGACTATTAGTTGTGCATTTTTTCTCTAACACAAAGCTTGCTTTTGGTTTTGCGACCCGTGACCCATCATAAACCAACTCCATATTTTGATAATTACAGAACAAAGCTATATCCAATCTAGCCTTGATGTTGTCCTATGTCTTCCCCTTCACATCTATGATAGTGTTGAAAATGTTCTCAAACACATTCTTTTCTATGTGCATGACATCAAGGTTATGGCGAAGGAGATCGGTCTTCCAATAAAGAAGCTCCCAAAAGATACTTTGTTTTACCCAATTATGGGTCAAACGAAAACAAGAAAACTTCTACTTACATGATTGAAAATCAAACACAATGTCACTATACTCTGATACATCATTATACAATTATTCACTAGAAAGACGCAGAGTGCAACATTCTTTTCAACTCTGCCAATAAAGAAATCATTTATGTTCTTTCTGTATCTATGATTTGGTAACAAGAAACGATGATGACAGTAGAAAAAAAAAGCTTTACCTCTGTTTGTTAGCGTGAATGCCTTGTTGTTTTCCATACAGTATGGACAAGCTAGTTTTCCATGGGTACTCCAACCAGAAACCATTCCATAAGCTAGAAAATCATTGATAGTCCACATCAAAGTGGTCTTCATAACAAAATTTTGTTTCCTCGATATTTCATAAGTCAAAGCTCTGGAGGACCATAACTACATTAACTCATCAATCAACGGTTGAAGACAAACATCTATATTTCGGCACAGACTGTTCAGATCGGCTATAATAGTAGATAAAAATATAAACTCTGACCTCATACACATTCCTGGTGGCAAGTTATAAACCGTGAGTATGATTGGCTAACAAGAATAAGGAGCAGCAAATGACCTGAATGGGTTAAATCTGTCTGTACATAACCCAAGACGCACGTTCCTTGATTCAGTTAAAAAGTGAGGATGCATATTATTAAAGTGTTTCCACACTTCATCGTCATAATGATGCATCATCACTCCATTAACCGTATCATGTGATTGGTGTCATGTCATGTGTTCAGCAGTCCTTGATGACATAAATAACCTTTGTAGTCTAAGTGTGATTGGGAAGTATTTAAGTTTTTTATATGCTACTATAGTTTTTCCCCTGCCAGTTTTAGGTTTGTAACGGGAATGCCCAAATATCATGCACTCGGTCAACTCAACATTTTCAAGGTAGTATAACATGCAAAAGTTAGAGCACATGTATCTTTTTGGTATCCTAAACCGAGAGGTTTCATTATGGACTTCATAGCATAGAAGTTCTCTTTTAGCTTGTTTCCTTTAAGTAAAATCCTTCTCGCCCATTCAATAATTTTGTTATACCCAGCCTCACTCAACCCGTGATCTGACTTGATGGTGAACACCTATACTACGACCAATAATTTACTATGGTTCGTCAAAATCTTTCAACAAATTAAAAAACCTAGTTGCATCTACATTAGGTTCTTCTCCTATGATTGGACATTAACTGACATTACCTTAATTCATTCTCATTACATCTATAACCATATTTCTGTAAGAATTAGTATTGTCATTTGCAACTTCATGCATGTTGTTAGCACTAAAAGTTGACCAAACCACCCTTTATCCTATGCTCTTATTACAAACAAATACTTCTCTGTGTGCATACCAATACTGGTAATTCTCCATAAACCCTTTGTATAAAAGATGCATAATTACAATATCTGGATGCGGATACTTTTTATTTTGACATTTCCTGCATGGACACCTAATACCACTTTCAGTACAATTTCTGGGAATAGATGTTGTGAAATTAATAAAACTATGAACCCGTTACAATAATCCATCCTCCACAATCTTTAAGGTGAATCTTGATACATCCATGAATGATCATCTATGACTTCTATCGAACCTTTATAAAATTATGATGACAACATGTATTAATTAACTATGTTAGGTAAATAAATTTACAAAAATATTAGTCTACCTCGCCATTATCTAACAAACTAATTAAAACTTCTCATAAATATTAAATATTCATTATCAATTATCAACATCCATACAAATTTATACATATAAATTTATGAAAATTACAACTCCGTAATAGTATTGATAAAGATTAAAACGGATCCGTTAAACAAGCTATTAATTATTTCACCACAACACATATAATTCGACCATTCAATAAAGTTTTAACAATTCACAAACAAATATAATTTTACAAAATCTAAAACAAATCATAACAAATACAAAATTATGCATTCATATACTACAAGTTTATTTGAGAAATAACAATAAAACATATATATATATATATGTACACACTAACAAAATACTTATACTAAAAAAACAATAAAATTAACATTTAAATGTTAAAATTAAAAAAGATAGAATTACTTATAAAAAATAATAAAATCCATAATAAATCAGAATACGGATGCTGCAACTACAAAACTTAAGAGAAATATGACTTGTGCTGAGAAGAGGGAGGTTTTTTTAGAGGGGCTAGTTGTTTGCAGTTTGGGAGGGAAGAGTTGGGATGGGAAAAAAGAAGAACAAATAGGGGAGGAAAGGGTCAACATAGTGGTGATGCATTAACTTTTGCTTATGGAATTACCAATAGACTCATTTTGTCGGTGATTCATAAGAAGATGTAAATTCAAATAAGCTTGGAGAGATTCAAATGAACTTAATGATAATGAATGAATATAATAAAATATAGGTGTAGAAGGCATTGATTAGTACTTAAAAATACATTTTTATCAAGGTTTTATGTCATCATTTTTGTAATTGAAGTATTAATAACTCCTTAACTAAAACATATTTTATAATAATATATTTAGTAATATAAGATACCTTTAATTTATGGTAAATATTCATTTTAAATGAAGGCCTATCACATAAATGAAATGATTGATTGATAAATTTAAGAACTGAAATTAAAAAGACAAAGAGATGGCCAAATTTAGAAAAGAGATGCCGGTGTAGTAGAAACAAACTGGAACACTGTTCGGTAATTGGGTCATATCTAAAGTTGTAGATATCAGATTTAAGTTTAATTTATATGAATGAAAAGGTAAGACATAGGCCTACAACTTTCATATAGAGCCCACGATTTAAAAAGGCCATTTTCAAGTCCAAATTATAGCAACAACAAAGAAGTCCAAATCTGTCCTCCAACCCGAGCACTGTTCAGTGTTTGACCCATATCTGGAGTTCTAAAAGTTCACATGGTCTGAAGTTTTTACACAAGAAAGCTGAGATAATTATTACTACCACTACTACTATTATTATTATTATTACTATTATTGTTGTTGTTGTTGTTGTTGTTATTGTTATTGTATTATTGTTATTTATAATTTGTACAATTAACCTCCCTGTGGTTCGATCCCAGTCTTGCCGGGTTATTTATTACTTCGACACTCCTGCACTTGGGAGAAGACATCAATCTTTTGGTCGTGTCAAGTTTTTGGCGCCGTTGCCGGGGAGGTAAATTCTTGTACAAATTATAGTATTTATTTTTTTCACTTTTTTTATATATAACTTTGTTTCTTTTGTTTTGTTTCTCCTCCTTTTGTTTTCTTCTTCTTTTTATTCTACTCCTACATGTGTATGAGAGCGTGGTTATGTACATTAAGTGGTAGACTTTGTAGGGTATCCTCATTATTTTTAGAAAATATGGCCGGAGAAGATAATCAATCACTTTATAATGAGAATAATGAAAATAACCATATTAGAACACTTACAGAACACATGAATCCCACAAAAACAAGCACACCATCATGCATAGTTTTTCCTCCTGATGCATCTCATTTTAAATTTAAACCAAGCATTATTCAACTTTTACCTTCTTTTCATGGCTTAGATTTGGAAAATCCATACTTGCATTTAAGGGAATTTGAAAAGGTCTGCAACACATATAATGACTCAAATTGTAGCATGAACACTATCAGATTAAAGCTTTTTTCCTTTTCATTAAAAGATAAAGCTAAAACATGGCTATAAAATTTGAGACTAGGATCCATTCATGTTTGGGATGAAATGCAACAACAGTTTTTAAAGAAATTTTTCCCATCTCACCGAACTAATTATTTCAAAAGACAAATCACCACTTTCACTAAAAAACCAGGAGAAATATTTTACCAATGTTGGGATAGGTATCGAGACTTACTTAATACTTGCCCTCATCATGGTTTTGAAACATGGAGATTGGTTTCATATTTTTATGAAGGGTTAATACCTAGAGATAGGCAAATGGTTGAATTGATGTGCAATGGAACTTTTGAAGATAAAGACCCTGATGAAGCAATGGAATACTTAGACTTGTTAGCTGAAAATGCTCAAAATTGGGACACCACGAGTACTTATGAGGCACCGAGTAAAACTCAACCTCATACATCTAGTGGAGTTATGTACAACCTTAGGGAAGATCATAACCTCTAAGCCAAGTTTGCATCTTTAGCTAGAAAAGTCGAGACACTAGAATTCAAAAAGAGTGGTCAATTAAAATCTATTCAAGACATTACGTGTCAAATCTGTGAAACAAATAAACACTTAACCAATGATTGTCCAACCTTGTCTTCTTTTAAAGAATGTCTCCATGAATAAACCCATGCCTTAAACAGTTTCTAAACGCCCAATTATAACCCATACTCGCAAACATACAACCCTAGTTGGAGAAATCACCCAAATTTTAATTGGAAGAGTGATAATCCACAAACTTCACAACCACAGTTTCAAGCACATTATAATTTCCAAAATTCTCATGGATATGCACCTCCTTATGCTCCACCTCCTACAATAAATTTTGAGGAAACTTTGTATGCATTTATTGAAAAGCAAGAGATAATCAATACTCAACTTGCTCAAAGCATAACAGATTTTAAAGATACTCTGGCAAAATTCACATCTACTCTTAGTTTTCAAGAGAAAGTTAAGTTTCCATCTCAACCACAGCAAAATCCAAAAGGGCAATACAATGCAAATACAAGTAGTTCTGGAAGTCAACACATAGATCAAGTCAAATCAGTCATCACTATTCGCAATGGTAAGGTTATTGAAAAACCCACTCTTGAACCTTGTGACAAAGATAATGAGTCAATCTCTAAGGGTAAGGAAGGGGTTGAATCTGAATATTGCAAGGAAAAGACGGATTCCCCACTAGTACTTCCATTTCCTCATGCCATGACCAAACAAAGAGAAGTTAATCACGATTATGAAATATTTGAGACTTTCAAACAGGAAGAAATCAAGGATGAAGAAGGCACCAAAAATGTTGTCGGGGATCATTCGTCAAAAGTGACAACAGATTCAACACCCAACATCACACCAATCGATGATTACTTTCCTGAACTTTCTCTTATTTCAATGTCTTGGTTTGCTAAAAAATATCAATTTTCTTACTTCAGGATTTTTGCCAGCTCACTAAAGTATAGAAGACAAAAGAAAATTTTTGAGTAATGTGCAAATTTTTTATTAGGATGACCCTTACTTATTCAATTATTGTCCTGATTAAATATTTCAGAGATGCACTCCCGATAATAAGGTAAGTAATGTCATTAAATTTTGTCACTCTAAGGCACGTGGAGATCATTTCACGTAAAAAAAAGGACTGTAGAAATCTTACAAAGCTGATTTTACTGACCCACCATATTCAAGGAATCATATACATTCCGCAAAACCTGTGAAATTGCTAAAAGGTGAGATTTATTTTAAAACACAGAGAGTCTTTAAATAATCTTCTATTGACTCTTAAGTCTCATCATAATTGAGATAAGCATTGTGCAATTCATGATTTATGGCCCCATTTTCATAAAGAACATGATCAATTTAGTCTTGGGAATTTGACTAAAAAAGACCCTGTTTGCCAGTTTTTAAGAAAACTGGATGGGAAGCTTATCCCTGACCCATAGAGGGCATTTAAGTCGTTCTTATATGTAAAACCAAGGGAAGATGTGAGCCACAATCACAACTACCTGTACATATACATGCTTTTTCAAAAATAAATAAATAAATAAAGAGAGAGAGAGAAAGAGAGTGTGAGACTCCAGCTGGCCTACATATAGGTGGTATGATTGCCTTTTTAATTTCTCATCTATAAAATCCTCTCTTCCTTCCTTTCATTTCTACTCAACCCATATATTCAACAAATATAGAAGTGTGGAGAAATGGCAAGTTCCTCAGGTCATCACATAAGAAATATTTATGTTTTTGGTGGATCAAGTCCTAGGAAAGAAAAGGAGTTTTTAGAATCAACAAATCATCTTGGTCAAGTGCTAGCTGAGAGAAAGATTCATTTAGTATATGGGAGACGCAGTCTTGGGTTAATGGGAGGTGTGTCAATAGCTATATTTTTAGAAGGCAGTCAATTTTTGGAGGTCGTCGCCGAAGCTTTAGCACAAGGGGACATCATTGGAAAAACAATTAGAGAGAAACTACAAGTCTCTACAATGTCTGCTCGAATGAATGCAATGTTTAACCATGTTGATGCCTTCATTGCCTTACCAGGTGGTCTAGGCACATTGGAAGAGATCTTTCATATTTTCTCATGGGCCCAACTGCATATTCACCATAAACCCATAGGTTTGTTAAATGTCAATGGTTATTATGATAAGTTGTTGTCTTTTCTTGATCATGTTGTGAAACAAAAATTTCTAACATCTTCTACATGATAAATCATAATCTCTACTGCTACTGCTGAATAATTGATTGACCAACTACAATCTTTTATTCCTTTAATTGATCCCTCCATGAGTCACATAAATTGGTCATTTAAAGAAAGTCGTAAAAAACTTAGATTAGATTTGAGTCTTCATTTGTAAATTTTTCTTTTGTCTTTTTGTTTTATTATTGTGTTTTGTTATTTTTTATTTTTGTTTCAGTGTGTTTCAGGTTTATTAGTGTTTGTTATTTCAGGTGATATCTTCTATACTCTATCTTTATACCTTAGAACATTGAGGACAATGTCTCATTTTGGTTGGGGGAGAGGGTAGTAGCTAAAAAGAATTAACTAACTGTGTTTTCTATTTCATAAAGCATGTGCAAAATTGTTGTTACTATGATGATAGAGTAAAGGAGATCTTTTTATGACTCTTAAGATGCGTCTTAGTAACCATTTTTAAGAAGGTCTATCATAATACTTCTTGAAATATTCAGGTTTACAAACTCTCGCATTGTTGTCACTTAATTCTGCTCATATACTCATTTAACATGTATTCTTAAACCTTAATTTACACACACACACACACACTTTAACATATGATTGTGGGTTACACATTTGATTATTACATTATCTATGTTCTTTTGTCAAAGGTAACAACTAAGGGAAATGGATAATATATAATTTAAAAAAATAAAAAAAAGCAAAAAAAATAAAATAAAAAAATGATGATAATAAAAATGTAGATAAGTTTGGTTTCGTAGCCTCCCTAACCTAAGCAATTAAGCCCGAAGGGGTGTTTTAACACCTAATACCCTAAAGTCAACTGACTTAGGAGCTATTGGCCCAACGCTTGTTACATGGATTGAGGAAAAAAACTTAAGGGAATCAAACATTGTACTATCTATATATCAGAATCTGCAACCCGAGTTACTAAGCTTGTAGGGGTGTCTCAACACCTAATGTCCTAAGACCAACTGGTCTGGGAGTCATTAGCCAAAAGCTCGTTACATGGGTTAAAGATGCATGATGTTTTAAGTTATATGTATATATATTAAAAAAAAAAGAAAAAAATAATAATCCCAACCCAAGGAATTTAACCTTAAATATTAGAACAAGAATTTTATTTTCTTCCAAGTAAAGACCCATAACTATGTGTTGATATATTGAGCACAAAAGAAAGGTTTATTAATATCTTGTATAAGAGGTATTGAGCAGATATATAAATTTAATGAGAGTTTGTTTATCTGGATAGATTAATGGAAGTTGAATGATGAATACCTTACTTTGTAGAATTTGCACAGTATTTTTCTATTTTAACGCTTTGATTACTAGGAACTAGTAATAAGCTGGTTGGGGGGGGTATGATTAGTACTTAAAATTGTATTTTTATTAAGGTTTTATGTTATCATTTTTGCACTTGAAGTATTGATAATTCCTTAACTAAAGCATGTTTTATAATAATATATCTTATAATATAAGATACCTTTAATTTATGGTAAATGTTCATTTTAAATGGAGGCCTATCACATAAATGAAAGGATTGATTAATGAATTTAAGAACTAAAATTGAAAGGACAAAGAGATGACTAAACTTAGAAAAGAGATGCTGGTGCAGTCCAAACCGGAACACTGTTCGGTAATTAGGTCATATCTAGAACTGTAGATCTCAGATTTAGGTCTACTTTATATGGATGAAAAGGTAAGACATGGGCCTACAACTTTTAAATGGAACCTAAGATTTAAAAAGGTCATTTTCAAGTCTAGATTATGGCAACAACAAAGAAGTTTGAATCTGTCCTTTAGCCCAGGCACTGTTCAGTGTTTAGCCCATATCTGGAGTTCTAGAAGTCCAAGTGATCTGAATTGTTTACATAAGAAAGTTGAGACAATTGCCTACAACTTTCATGTTTTCAAGTGGTTCCAATTTTGACATTATCAATAACATTTTGGATAGACAAGAGAAGATAATGATTGTCACCAAGTCAAGAGTTGGTCACCCACTCATCAATTAGTAATCAAATTAATAGTTCCTAATTTTGTCCTATAAAAGAAAGCATTTACCATGCATTTAGGCATCTTGGTTTCCAGATCAAGATCATGCTCTTGCTTTCTCTCTTTGTATTCTTTGTAATGTTTATACTTTGCTTTCATTAATATCAAGTTCATGCCTTTTATTTCATTTTATTTACTTAGTTAACTTTTATCTTATTTATGTTCTTATTTTGTTTATTTATTTTTCTTTTTTTCATTATGTTTAGTTAAGTTTATTATGTCAAAATGAAAAGGTTACGCTAATGGTGTAAGATTAAGTATAATGTAAACTCAATATGGATTTTAATGTTCGATACTAACATGTTTTGTATTTATTATCTTGTTCACTCTTTAATACTTTGCTTGTTAAATGACTAATCTAGATTTATGTTGTATAACATTTGGTACAACAAATGCTTGGCATTTTCATAGCGCATACTGTATGGTATAACCGACACCTAAGCTATAAAAGGAACTTGATTTGTTGTTAACATAAGTTATAATCGTGAATGCCTGACGAGATTACAAGTATTAGCATTAATCGAATAAGATAACTAATATAATCATATTAACAATTTATAATCTGATTGGAACCTCCTTTGTGTGTGGTTTCCAATTGAAATATAAGAGTTTATACTACACTTGTTTCACATACCATTAGTAGAACCTCTAACCTTGATATTTGTTGTTATTATTGTTTAATCCTTACATTAATATTCAATCTTAAAGTCCTCATCATCTTCTTCTTCTTCTTCTTCTTCTTCTTTTTTATTATTATTATTATTATTATTATTATTATTATTATTATTATTGTTACTACTACTACTACTACTATTATTGTTATTACTATTATTGTTGTTGTTGTTGTTGTTGTTTTTATTGTTGTTGTATTATTGTTATTTATAATTTGTACAATTAATCTCCCTATAGTTTGACCTCGGTCTTGCCGGGTTATTTATTACTTTGATATTCCTACACTTGGGAGAAGACATCAATATTTTGGTCGTGTCAGGCATCTAGACATCCATATATAATATATGATTTTATAACAAAATTCATATTTTCATTGTTATATTTTTTGTTTTTAGTGGTGACTCATCACTAAAAATAAAAATATAAGCTTCAACAAACACACTTTTAATAATATTCTTAATAAAAAAAGATAAATCAACTCTTAATTGTTTTAAGAATTTAGTTTTTATATAACTTAGCTATATGTTTTTGTACTAGATTGTTTTTTAAGTTCAATTTTTTATAAGAATTTAAGTTCCTTTTGTCTTAGAAAATTTTTTTGAAAAAAAATGCTTTTTTATGAAAATTATTTTCTAGAAAAATAAGTTATTTTGTATTATTAGAATGTATTAAAAAAATATTACATAAGTTTTAAATAACTAAAAAATTCGATGCTTGTAAATATGTTAAGTGAATATTATGTTAAGTGAATATTATGATTTAGCAATGTTAAGGAAAATATCTTGAAGGTTAAAATATTTAGTTATAAATTAACACTATTTAGTGGTGGAATAGAAAATTTTATTTATTTATTTATTTTATAATGTTTATTTTATACTGAAAAATAGAAAAAATTGTTTTTAGAAAAATATCATATTCAATAATCCAAATCTTAAGATAAACCGTATTTATAATAAAGAAAAGGAATTTAGTTATTACCATCATCATCCATATCGACAGGAGGTAGCATTAGAACCCCAGTAGCACCCGCAAATCCCTTTCTCTCTCAGGCAATTATCATTTTACACTATAAAATGGAGGGCAATACAGCACTCTCTGGTAAAGTGGTCTCCGTGGCTGCTGGTGAAGCTCACTCCCTTATTCTCACAGGTAATATATGCATGTATACATTGCAGATTCATTTCTTCATTTATTACATTGATTTTGGGATAGTGAAAAATGTGATTTTTAATTGTGGGTTGGTCTAATTGTAGGAGATGGGCGTGTGTATTCGTGGGGTAAAGGAATGTTTGGGCGACTTGGGACTGGTTCAGAAGTGGATGAGCTTTTTCCTGTACAAGTAAAGTTCGAAACTTGTGTAGAAAAAAGACTCAACTTTGTGGGGGTTGCTGCTGGTGCTTATCATAGTCTTGCTCTTGCAGGTTGGTTTTATAAACTTTTTATTGATTTGATTCTTGATTTGTACTGGCTTGTTTTGTTTTGAGACATAAGAATATAGTGTGATGTTTTATTGGGTTTGGCTGTATATTTGAATGAGAATTGAAATGTGTAAATTTTATCAATTGATTGCTTTTGAAGAATCTGCTTTGTTATAGTAGACATTTGATTGTGTGGAAATGGATGAAAACTTTATCCGAATTTTAAACAGCATAAATGGTAGTTTAAGAACTTTTTGCCATTTGATTTTTTTTCTCAGGGTTCTTTTGACATTAATATATCACATATCAAAATTATGTCCATGAGACTAGGGCAGGGCATGTACCATAGTTTCCCTTTTGATTGTTAGTTTCTCACATTTTCCATAGGCTTTGTGCATTTTTCAGTTCTTGTGGAACCAAGTGAAGCTCCTAATACTTTGGGGATGCCTGAGGCTATGTAAAAGATTTTTCCTTTTCTTCCGTGTCTTAGAGCAAATTGCTGGATGATTTGAAGTTCAGTAGCTTTCCTGGGTGTATATGATAGTTCTTTCCGTACTCTGATGTGAATAATAACCTTAAAGATCTGTTGCAAGAAAATGATTTACCATTTAGTTTGGATTCGGGTTGGATTGAGGCAGGGATTTGCATTAGTAAAGGAGGCAGGTGTTTAATTCTGTGGTTTCTACTTTGAGCAGACTAACCCATTTGTAGCTTTTGTGCCTATCAACTTGTGCCCAAGGAAATGAGGCAGGTTGATCGAAGCTTGCCAATTTTAAATTGTGTCCCAAAGGATCACTTCACTTCCTCCATATTCCAAGGTATATGGATTATGGAGTGATATTCCTCTGCTGCTTACATGTGAAGAGATTACCAAAAAGCACATACCTGTAGTTAAATGACAAAGTCAATATAAGCTAGTTAACTATAGTGCTTACTTGTACTTATAAGCAATTTCTCTATCAAGGTTACTTTTAAGCACTACAGTCTAGGTTTGGATTTCTTTTGCTTATCCAAAGTCAAATCTTATATATACATATACATATATATATATATATATACATATACATATATATATATATATATACATATACATATATATATATATATATTTTATTAGTGTTATTTAGCTATAGTATTATATAACTGTTGGATGGATTTTTGGGGTTATTACAGGCTAAGGCTATGTTTTGACTGAAACAATTGTAAGAGTTAGACGTAAAGAGAAGTTTTGGCTGCTCTAATGCTTTGTTGTCCATGTAATGGCAGATGATGGATCGGTCTGGTGTTGGGGCTACAACATCTGTATCCTTTACAGCTAGTGTCCTTCAGTGTTAAATGCACTCCTGTTAACTTTGTGCTTTCTAATGCACTTTTTTTTGTGCAACCTTGACTGTTGTATGGATGGCCAACTTGGTGTTAGTGGAGAGAATTATTCAATGCCACACTTGATGGACCAGTTCCTTGAGTTGGGCTCCCTAGGTTCATTGATAGATCATTCAGAAACAAAGAGTGAAGGACCACTAAAGGTATGGAATTCTTTGTATCACTATTTTGCATTTAAAAGTCTGGTAGTAGTTCTATTAATGTTGTCTCTACTGTAGATATGCTCTATCAAAGCTGGAGGAATGATGTCTCTAGCAATTGATGATCATGGTGCCCTTTGGATGTGGGGCAATTGCCCGCAACAAAGAAACAAAACTGGAAGTAGCATCTCTTTTGAGAGTAGTTACATTCCGATTCCTGTTCGTGATTTCCATGGCCACTCTGTTGTGAAGGTGGCATGTGGAAGTGAACATGTTGTTGCCCTGGTTAGTGCTGGAGAAACATATAAAGGTGAGGATCTAGTATGCTACTCATGGGGTAATAATAACCATGGCCAGTTGGGTCTGGGAGATAGAGAGAGCAGAGTCCATCCTGAGATTGTTGAAATGTTTGACCAGGACTCTTCTTGGGATGTTTATGAGGTAGCATGTGGAGCATATCACACAGCTTTACTCACTCGCAAAAGGAGAACAATTGACCCATTAGAAAGTGTGTGTTGGACATTTGGCCTTGGGGATAACGGGCAGCTTGGGCATGGAACTACCCAAAGTGTGCTAAAACCTGAGCCTGTAAAAGAATTGCCAGGACAAGCCTACCTGATCTCTGTTGACTGTGGTTTATTTCATACTAGTGTTGTTTCGTCTGTGGGAGATGTTTGGTCATGGGGAATGGAAAAGGGTCTTGGCCTGTGCCCAGATGCTAGTTTTACTGGAACAGATGCCGGGGATGCTGCTTCTCCCCTGCTAATGTCAGGCTATGGAGTATATGGGTCCATATTTCACAATCCAATTCAAGTTGCCTGTGGGGCTGCCCACACTGTTCTTGTTGCTAATGATGGATACAAGCTTTGGTCATGGGGCAGGGGTACGAGTGGTGTCCTTGGAAATGGTAAGACGATCAATTGTTTTGCTCCCAGTTTTGTATTATGGCCTCCACTAACAGAGGATTTCAAGCAACCAGAACCGAAAACTGTTGGTGAGGAGAGCAATGGTTCCAAAGCAGTCGCAGAAACTGACAAAAGGTTGTCTTTGGCAATGGAAGAGATAGAGCTCCTTCAGTCAAAACTTTCTATAATGGAACAATATGGTGGCATGCTTCATGGATTGGTTTTTGGCAGACCTTTTACTTACCAAGATATCCCAATCTCATTGCAGAATTCAGGTAATTTTGACATCGCAAAAGAATGGGAGAGCATGTTAGAATCGGCAGATCACAATAAGCTTGTTAGATTGGAATTGTTCTACCGAGACATGCGTGCAACTATCAAAGACAAGATAATGAAGAGAAGGATTCAGGAGATTATAAAGGAGTGTCTGCCTTCTTCAACTACAGCAAAGTAAGGCTATAAAAAATGCGATGCATTTCTTTCACAATTGAAGATCAAACATGCATGGTAGCTGGTCAGCTACGCCATCTTGATTGAGTCCAGAGATTTTCCTTGCTCTATCCTTCACAATTGGAACAGATTCTGTAGTTGATACAATTTCCTTCAGATAGAGGGTGGCAAGGTTGATTGTTGGAAAAGGTCTTACACTTTCAGTGTGACATAAATTTAAGATGTAACCTGTGGTTAAATAAATAAATAAATCAACATTCACTTTTCAGAAACGTTTCCAAATCCCTGCGATTCAATTTCAGATTCCAATTTTTTCTTCCAAATCCACATCCATTTCCTATTGACAACAAGAGTTTTATTTGTTTGGTCAAACATCAAAATTACACCCGAACTAGTTTTTGATTAATTTTACTCCCGAATCATTATTTCTCAATTATGACTCTGTTAGAATCATTTAAAATCGTTAAATTATTCTAAAACGAAATGGTTTATTATAAAATAGAAGTACGATTTGGAAGAGATATGAATGAAGAATTTTAAAATAGATGAAAGCCTTTAATTTAGAATTTAGAATTGAAATGACAAATTATTTAGTGGTCAAATTGATATTGTGCATGAAGTGTTTTTTTATTTTTTTTATTTTTTTTTAAGGTTTGTCATATTTATTTCCATCAATCTAACAACCATCTAGGATAATTGTGGATTTTAGGTTATTTTATTTTATTTTTTTAATTTTTAAAATAAGATTTAACTAAGCTGGTTAGTAGATTTGTTTAATATCATTTTTATATATTGAATGTTGTTATTTTAAAAAACAATTTAATCAAAAAAAAATCTTAAATATGTTTGGTAGAAAATAAGGTGATCTGTTTTGTCGATTCTAATTTATATTAATATATTGAAGGTTGTTATTTTAAAAAACAATTTAATAAAAAAAAAGTCTTAAATATGTTTGGTAGAAAATAAGATGATCTGTTTTGTCGATTCTAATTTATATTACTTTTTTTATATAAAAACTCATTTGAGCTTTTTTTTTAATATAATTACTTTTAATCAAAAAAAAATTAAGTTATGTTTCAAAGTCAAAAGTTAATTTTCATAAATGAAATCAAATAATAACTTAATATCTTAACTCTTGTTTATATATATATATATATGTGTGTGTGTGTTTTCTTTGAGATTAATCTAGATTTGCTAAAATCTGGATTTCATATCAAATTTAGAAAATATGAATGCAAAGTACAATTTTTGCAATAAATTATTTTTGTTAGGGATTGGATACCTGATCCATTTTAAAGTAGAATTTAAAGGTTTGTAATTGATCACAAGTCTTGTTGTGCCTCTTTCAATTTCAGAGTTTTTATTCACATAAAAAACTGCACACGACCAGAGTGATCGGGACTTTTGGATAAAACCTTTAGACTCGAGATCTCGGATTTCGAGTCTGCAATGTTATTTTAAATCAACATTCATTTGTATGGGTCTTGCTTTTGTAGGTATAATTTTTTCTGAAAAAGTATCTTCATATGGAAGATCAACAATGTATTGTTTCCGTTTCCAGAAAGCATTGGGTAAGTCTGAACAAATTTATTGTTCAATCTTAGTTTGTAAATCAACGATTTTCTTTTGTAAATCAGGGTTTTGTAATTGCTTATTGATACGACAAAAAAAACATGGTTTTGTAAATCATATAGATGGAATTATTTTCCATGAATCAGTGCATTGATATGATATGTATGTATAGAGCATGCTTTAATCAAATTTAAATTTCTAGTCTTAGATTTTTCTAAGAATGAAAAAACAAGTTTGATGCTATTGATTTTGAAAGTAATACAATCATGACATGCTTGATATGAAGTGATCATGTCAATGAATGGAGTGCCAAGAATGATGGTATGATTTATATCTTTTGTAACTCACATGACTAAAAGATTGATGTCTTCTCCCAAGTGCAGAAGTGTCGAAATAATAAATAACCCGGCAAGACCGGGGTCGAACCACAGGGAGGTTAATTGTATAAATTATAAACAACAATTATAAATAACAACAACAGTAATAACAATAACAACAATAATATTAGTAGCAATAATAATAATAATAATAATAATAATAATAATAATAATAATAATAG
>NW_011500540.1:50086-73742 GCF_000495115.2 Populus euphratica
AGATATGACCCAATTATCGAACAGTGTTCCGGTTTGGATTGCACCGATATCTCTTTTCTAAGTTTGGTCATCTCTTTGTCCTTTAAATTTTAGTTCTTAAATTCATCAATCAATCCTTTCATTTATATGATAGGCCTGCATTTGAAATGAACATTTACCATAAATTAAAGGTATCTTATATTATTAGATATATTATTATAAAACATGCTTTAGTTAAGGAGTTATTGATACTTCAAGTGCAAAATGATGACATAAAACCTTGATAAAAAATGTACTTTTAAGTACTAATTAGTAACAACAAATAATGTTTTAAGAGAAATGTCATTGTTAAAAACAGTGGCTTGGGTTTTTCCTGCAATATGCAATTTTGAATTATTAGCAGCAAATAATTTTTTAGAGGTATTTTGTAAAAAGTCATCTTCGAACAATGCCTTCTTTGATGCAATTTAAATTTGCACCTGTGTTAAATAAGGAGATAGTGTCAAGAAAGAAATTTTCTGAAAAAATAAGAGTAATTTTAATCAAATATTGTTTTAAAGATATTTGTGTTAATACATTTAGGAAATCATCTGGAATATACTTAGTATTTGTAAGTGTATGGGGCAATGCATGAAATTCAATGGTTTGATCTTCTGGTTTAGACTTAGTGTCAGACTGGTTTTCAATCTTAGACAAAAAATATTGTAATATAGCAGATATATATATATATTATCAGACCTATTTTATGGAATGATCTGGAAAAAGCTTTGGTTGTTAGCTAACATGTCAATCATTTTTATTCGAATGACATTGGCTTTAGTTGTTAGCTAAACTCATGTCAATCATTTTTATTCGAATGACATTGCTTTGTCCTTTTTAAAAAAAAAAAAATTGGTGTTGATTCAGCTGTGTTTGGTTGGGCAACAATATTTCATTAGATCATTATCTTTTTCACTCATAACCCAGCCCTAATTAGGCTTTGAGTTGAAGTTTCTGGAATCAATTCATCAGGACAAACCATGTCGGGTATAACTACTGTGGACAACAATAAAGGGGTAAGTTATAGATTTTCAAATATCAAAGATTTAAGTTAGAACACTATTTGAAACAAAAGGATAAAAAAAAAATTTCAAATGAAAAGTTACATTTAACACCCATAGTTTGATCCAAAATGCAATTACCCATTATAGTTTTAGAAATTACCATTAAATCTTGGTCAACTAAACTTTTCAGATCTCATAAATTGACTATAACATTCTCATCTATATTAAATAAGAAATCACCGGAGATGACAAATCAAATCTATCTTTTTCTCTCTTTCTAGCTTCGATCAACACTCCCTTCTCTCTCACTAACCCTAATTGATCCTAAGATCGGACCCAAACCTAAGTGATAGATTTATCTTGTACTAAATTTTTTAGATCATCATTGATGGATTCTTCTGGCAATTATTTCATTTAGAACTTAACAACAAATGTATTTTCCTAATTTATTTATTAAATCATGACATTATAAATCATTGATAATGTGTTATTTGTTATTTAAAATTGTTAATTCAACTATTTAATAGTTGTTGTTACCCAATGGAACTTATTTAATTAACAATTCATTAATTTTAAAACTAAAACCCTAATCCTTAAAAATATCCCATATAATCGATTTTTTTGTTAAAATCAAAAGTAATCAGAATATAAAACACGTTTGGGGTGGTGATAAATCATGTATTATTGTTTATTCTTTACACCATTAAAAAACCCTAAATTATTGAAAACAGGAACCTAAATTATTTATATGCTGCATAAAACAAGTGTAATTCATGTTGAAACAATCTTTTAAACTTTTTTTAAGCAATGTTGAACATAATTAATAAGGTTTTTTTTTGGGAAACCCTAAAAATAATTTTAGGGTTTAGGGATCATGCTATCCTATCTTTCTTTTTATATTGTTTGGCAAATATGTTTAGGGATCTGAACTCATGTATATGGGATTAGTATGGTTAATAGAAGGTGACATTTTGATTGGTAGATAGATGCTTGTTTTAGTTTGTGTTTAAAAATATGCATTTGCCATGCTTGTTTGGGTATGTAAGGACTTTTAAAAACTTATTTATCACCATTGCATAATACAAAATGCAAGATGTGATTGCCCATCATGAAAATTCTCTGTATATCGTAAGAAATTGTTACTTTGACTATATGTTTTAAATAAACATATTGTTCATATGTAAACAATTTTATGACATATGTTTGTTAGGATTTCAAATAAAATATGACAGATAAAATATATTTGTTGATGATGCCTCAGTGTATGATATATTAAGCATGTATAAATAAAAAAAGGATGAAGAAATTCACACACATACACATACATATATAGATAATGATAATGATGCTTCTTATTAAACCCCTAAGAATTTCAAAGTGTTATTGAAGTAAACATAATGATGGCAAGCTAGTTGGAACTAAGTATTTTATTAGATATAATGATGAAGTTTAAAACAATAATAAAATGAAATTAGTTATTGAGAAAAAAGATTTAGATTCAAGTAAAGATAATAATAATATGTGTGTTGATATAGAGTATTGTTAGTAGTGATATAGGTGGTGGTATTGATGCTCGTGATGTTATAAGTGGTGTATGAGTGGTGGTGGTGGTGGTGATGCTAGTGCTATTATAGATGTTGTTATGGGAGATGATATGAGTGGTGGTGGTGGTGATGCTAGTGCTATTATAGATGTTGTTATGGGAGATGATATGAGTGGTGGTGGTGGTGATGCTAGTTGTGTTGTATGAGGTGTTGTTAATACACATGAAATAGATGGTAGTGGTGATATTAGTGGTAATGTTGGAGGTGTTGTTCATAGTGTCGCTGGTTGTGATGTTGTGAGAGTTGTTGTTAGTGGTGTTGTTGGTTTTAGTGTTATTGGTAATGTGGTCATTGATGTTGATCTTAGTTAGGCTAGGGGTTCTACTAGTGATGATATGAGTAGTAATAGTGTTGAAGTTGGGATTTCTATTAGATATAATAAGGATGTTAATAATTATATATGATGATGTTGAGAAGGATGATAAAGAGTCAGAAGATGATGATTATATCCCTTTTGATAAGAAAGGATATGAGTTTCTTTTTTTTTTTTAATAAAGCTAAAGATAGTGGATTAAAACCTTACAAGGTGATGCTTGTTTGGTAAAGTAATAGATAACTTTTTAGACTATAATAATGATAGGAAACTTAGTAATGATGAAGATATTGAATATTGTTATTGATTTAAAAGTAATAATAAGTTTGATGAGCAAAAAAGTGATAATTTAAGTAAGAGGAATAAGAAAAAAAAGAGCATGAATATGATAGAAGATTTTAGTGAGAAGAGATTTAAGGTTATAGTGAATGAATCTATAATTTTTGAAGAATGTCAACTTTTAGTAATGCAAATCACTTCAAAGATGTATTGCGAAAATATAAAGTGAAACATGAATACCAATTGAAAAAGTATATTAATTAGAAAGAGAAAGTTATAACAAGATATTTAGGGGATGGTTGTACTTAAAAAATATTTATATTTTTTCTCGTTTCTAGTACCAATACATTCATGGTTAAGTCATTAAGAAATAAGCATAGTTGTTTTGACCTACATGCATAAAGGTTGCTAATTCAAAATTAATGAAAAAAAAGTTGTCAATAATTATTACAAACCCAAATATTTTAAATGAAGCACTCAAAATGGTTTTAGAAGATCAATTTAGGATTAAACCATGTAAAAGGCAAGTATAAAGAGTTAAGAGAAAGGCAAAAATTTTGGTAAAAATAAATCACATTGATTCTTTTAATAAAACTCCGAACATATATCGAGTTGTTGAATGAATATAATCTATGCTCCAATATTTTCTTAGGTTTGACCCTAATTACAATTTGAATGAGAATTCACTATGGAGATTTGAGATGGTATATTTGTTTGAAAGACATGAAAGATGCCTTTCAAAATGGATGTAGGTAATTTATTTGGATAAATGGATGTCATTTAAATGATCCATGAGTCTTATTATTGGTTATGGGTTTGAATGATAATAATATATTGTTTTTAGTAACATATGTTGTTTTTAAGTGTGATAACAATGATAAATGATGATGGTTCTTATATATATTATATGGATCCATCTAAAATGGTATGCATCATAAGCCGTATTTCATTATATTTGAAAAGTAAAAAGTAACTTTTATTCTTAATCAACAAAATTTTCATTGCATAATATGTTGTTTATCTAATTATTATATTCTTTTGTTTTTTTAAATCTTTCAAAAGCAGTATTTGAGATATTCTTGAATACGATACATAGACATTGTGCAAGACATATCTATACTAATCTAAAAAAAAAAAGGATTTCATGATTTAGAAATCAAGATTGGATTTGAGAGTGCTTTCCAATCATACACAATTCTTAATTTTATTAGCCAAACGAGGGATGCTGGAAAAGTTAAGAATGGTTTGACAATAAAGTGAAGATTGATATTATTACTAATAATTTGGCAATCCCTTAATAACTAAGAAAAAAAATATAAAAATTTATTGATAGTGTTGTTGCTAGAAAAATAAGGTTAAAGTTTATGGCTAGATTTGATAATAGGTTTATTCATATTACTAGTTGGAAAACAAGGATAACTTTATATAAAAAAGATACTTGATAAGTGTTTTGAGAATGTAACAATCATGAGAATGATCTGAGCTAATACTAATAAAAATCTAGTATATGATGGCCAAACTAAATTGTGTATTGATTTGGAGAAAGAAAATTGCTCATATGGTGAGATGATCAAAATTGAAATTTAAGGCAGACATATGATGCCTTGTATGCATCACAAGAAAGTTGAGTTGGAAGATGTATATTGTACCTATTACACTATAAAATATTTAATTATCTTTTAACAAAAATGTCCTTAATTATAATTTGAAAGAAATAGCTAAATTTAAGAAATATTAATAAATTAGATAAAGAATATTAATTAAAATAAAAAAATAAAATTGACCAAAATTAAAAAGTGAATTTCATAATTTTCATCTTTATTAAAAAACAATCATGTCAATTAATTTATATTATTTCTCCAATTTAATAAATCTTAATTTATCTATTTTTCCCATATAGTAATTATGGGATTTTGAGTAAAAGATAGGGCTTATATAACATTTTTTTAAACATGATATTTTTGTTTTATCTTCAAATTTTTGAATGATTTATATGATTTTATAATATTTACGAGAACATTATAATTTACCCTATCTAATTTTTACTAAGTATAAGAATTAAGTTATATTTTACTTTAAAAAAATGCTTTAATTGAAATTGAAAAAAAAAAGAAAGAAAAGATAGAAATAAGGATAGTGATTATACCACTTTTACTTGAGTGTGTGTGAAGGGCTTTTACCTTCACAAAAATGAAGGTGGGAAAATATAAAAAAACATTAAAAAAAAAACTTATTCAGGTATGATAGTGGAAGTGATATCCTCTAACTCTATCAATCTTTATATATGAGTTTTTATGTATTTAAATAATTTATTATGTTTATAATTTTACAAATAAATATCTAAAATAATTTGCATATTTTTTCTAAAAATATATTATTAAATATGTTTGATAAAAATTAAATATTTTATTTTTATGGTCCATGTACTTTATTTAATGAAATTAAGTATTAAAAAGAAATATCAATTATTAGCAGTAAACCATTAGTGGGTGGCTAAAATGGTAAAGTGGATGAAGACCAAGAGGTACGCTCTTTATATGGTCTCCAACTTGACTCCTTTTATCTAATAATATTGATAGTCATAGACCACAGAGTGTACGTCATGTTTTATAAGTCTTGTTCAGAGTGTAGGGACTTGATTTGATATGCACAAGCTGATCCGAGATATCCTAAGACTTGATTTGATATACACAAGTTAACTTGAGATATCCCACATAAATTATTAATAATGGTCGGTCTCCAATAATAATGAACTAGTCCCTATACTTGCATTTCACTGTGGGGTTGAATAACTTTTTAAATAAAAAAATAATGTTTAGGCATTGAAAATGAGTAAACAAAACATGAAAAACCATTTATGACAAATATATAAAAACGTTAATTAGAGCTAAGTCAATATGAGAATTAGAGCTAAGTCAATATGAGACATCTCATTAAACTCGCAGTCTAAATTATGTAACTAGAATGAACTGATTAAAAATAAAAGGAATTATAAAGTTTTTTTTTAAAAAAATATTAACTTTTTTAAACTCATGATTCGGTTATTAAATTTGAAGCACCTAATTTAGAAAAATAACAAAGTTTAATTTCAAAAAAATTAAATATTAAAAAATAAAATTGAAAAAAAAAATATAATCATACATATAAGGATTTTAAAAAAATTATAATCATTAAAAAAAGATAAATTGTAAACTTGATTTGAAGGATTAGATTGGAAGCCATAAAAACTTTTATAAAAAGACAAATAAAAAAATTAAGAAATTAGAAGTAAAATGATCGAATTAAAATACCTTATATATATAAATTAAGAACTAGAGGTTAAATTGAAAAAAAAAACTTTTAAAAAAAGAAAAATAACTAAAAAACAACAATCAAAACTCAAATATTTAAATTTGAAATAACAAAACAAATAAGAACATCATGTATCTACAAGGGTAAAAATGAGAAATTAAGGAAAAATAAAAAAGAAAGGGTCAGTGTAGTGATAGCACATTTAGAGCATATACACCAATCTATAATAAAAAAAAAAATCTAAAATAATGAATGACCAATCTATAATAAAAAAAAAATCTAAAATAATGAATGACCATTTTTTACAATTAGCACACTGCTTTTAATAAAAAATTATTATTTAATGATAACTTATATAATTATTCTCAATCAAACTTACAATGAAATATTAACAACAATGAATAAAATATTTTGCATTCAAGGGTATATATGTATATTTATTTGTATATATAAAAATACCTACATACCCCTACTTGATACCATTTAATTTTTTTATGAGATTTTGATTATTTTATTATTTATGAAAACATTGAAGAGATAAAGATATATTTAAATAAACAATAATAATTTATATATCATGTAAAAATACTAAAATATCTCAAAGCATTTATTTTTTTGATGAAAAGGAAAAAAATAATCACCAGTGATGAATAAAAAAAATATGAGGATAGCTAAAGTGAATCTCTCGTGCGTTTTTAATATATTTGTTATATGGAATATTGAAAATTAATTATGATATTTTAGTGAAGGCAAAGGCACAGGCAGGGATCATTTAGGACTGTAGTCGATAAAATTTTTAGATGGTGGATCCAATTTATAGGTTTTCGTAATAAATTGAGGTTTCCCTTTCACTTAGGAAAACCACCGGTAGATAAAAACGCTGCGTTTGTTACACATGAAGCAAACCAATAAAATAACAGTCTCTCAGTCCTCCTTTCCTTCCAAAACCCCTCCAGAACCCTAGATCGTTACTCCTCCGTCATTTCCGTTACTCCTCCATCGAAATGCCTGACGTCGCAGCGGATTCTGCGGCTTCTGCCAGCTGTGGCGAGTTAGTCCCATTCGTGCCAGACACTGAAATCTCCGTGGTGTACCCGCTTCACCATGGCCTAAAACCTCCAATCTCTCGCGTCTCAATCTCCTGGGCCCGAGGAAACAATCTCCGCGTGTCATTACTCCGTAACCCGCCTTCCAATTCCGACTCCGACGGAGAAATTGGGGGAAAAGTTGTGGAGGTAAATCTCGACAGCGGAGCCGCCGACGTCAGAGAACCAGCGCAGTGGAGGCGCATTGCCTACGGCTCTGTTACACCCTTCGCGCTCCTTCAAAGTCGCAAGAATTCAGCTTCAATTTTATCTAAATTACAATCAAGTCCCTCTCCATTTCACCTTGACTGGCAAGTTTTGAATTGTTGTTTTTAATATTTATGTTTATTTATTGAATTATTTTTAGTAGAAAATGGGATAAATTATTTTCTTTAGGTGGGAGTATGTAATGGAGTATAGCAAGGACATAAAAGAACTACTTGGGAATCCGAAGTCAAATTATAATCCTTTAATTGAAGATCCTAAAGAAGTTTTAAAGGTGAAATTTCCTTGGCTCAATTGTTATTTATTTATTTATTTAGAGCTTAGAATTAGTGGTTGATTGTTTAATTAAGTGAATCATTTTGTGTAGAAAGGTGAGGAACCAACGAGCTTAAAGGCAGCATGGGAGCTGATGGAAATGTTTTATGCAGACAAATTATGTCAGAGTTGGTTGCCAGAACGCCTTGTCGATTGGTTGGCTGTAATGATCATTTATGCTTTCTATCTTGTGTGATGTTTTGGGGGTTGTGTTTGATCAAACCCTTTTGTTAATACTGCTGTTCTTATTCTTGCTGGTCTTGCCAGGATTATGATTGCCTGTTATCAGGTGACCAGCCAGCTGTTCATTCAAAACTTGTGGAGTTTCAAGGGACACTAGTTACCTTACAGGTTTGATTATGTTCTGGATTTTTTTTTTCAAGTTCTATTAAACAGTTTGATTTTTTTCTTTGCTTAACTAAGTTTCTAATAAATTTGTGAGTATAAATGTTAAACTTATGCTCTCATATGATCTGAAATTGATTTTTCAATATCATGATTGGGAAAGGTGGCAAGCAATATTGCTAAATGTAATCATGTTAGCGAAAAAGTTTTCTCTGTATTGGGTTGTCCATGAATGGAGCTTGAGTCTATTTCTGTCTACTATCTATGCGAATGCTGGATGTTTGGCAAGCCTCTCCAGCTTCAAATGTTGAAATGAGATGAAATTTGGTTGCATATGTTCAATTGAATCAATTCTTAGATTGGAATTTTGCGCAACTTATTTGACATTTATTATATCCAGGGTCAAAACCTATGTGAACTCACTTTTTTCTCTTGTGAATATCGGATCTTATATGATTGCTTTATGTAGGTCATTGAAGATGATCCTAAATATTGGGAGGTGATATCATCTGCACTAGCAGTTGGTTGGCTAGAGATTGTGGTAAAGTGGCCTTGGGTCCAGTCTTTCCTGTAGTCTATTGAGTGGTATAGTTCCTCTTATAGGCGATGAAATGATGACAAATGTTTTAATGCAGGACTTAATGTTTTTTTCTTGCAGGTGAAACTTTTGCGCTTGCATGGATCTTATCAACTGGATCAGATTGGCCCTAGAGAGGTTGGTAAGAATTTAATGATGATTGATTGAATAGGCACACACAGTTTGAAAATTATTCTTAAATTTCATTTTCTGCAAACTTTTTATGCCTTTTAGATTGTCACCTTGAGAAGGATGCTATTTTTAGTGACTATTTTTGCTTGCTTGGCCAAGTATTGGTTGTTCTGTAAATGTCAATTGACATTAAAATCTTAACTGTTCATTTAATTTAAACCTCTTTGCTTGAGAGCGTCTTTATTTGATGTATGTGGAATTTATGTCTGTCCATAAATATGTAATAACCATGCATTTGATGATTGAGCTGATATATTACAATTTGAGGATCAGGAGTGTTTGGCAATGAGGTTGAACCTGCTTTCGTCAAAATTTGAAATTTGTTTTTGCTTCAAATTGATTTTTTTAGTGTTTTTTGATCATTTTGATATACTGATGTTGAAAATAAATTTTTCAATTTTTTTTTTTTAATGTATTTCTAAGTGAAACAATTTTTTTTTTTAATGTATTTCTAAGTGAAAAACACCCTCTACCATACTTCCAAACACCCTCGTACACTGTTTTGTCCTTGATTTTTTTTTAACCAACCAACATAAGTTGTTTGGGTTTCATTTTTAGGTTCTGTTTTGTGCTTCTTGATTCATTATGTGAATCTTTGTCAAAATGAAGATTCCTTGGTATCCATGCATCCGTTTTCACAGTTGCATTTTAAGTCCTGTGTGTTTTTCTGTTATTGAGCAGACAGAGAATGGGCTAGTTGAGACTGTAGCTGTTCTAATTTCAATGATGCCACGCATGCGTCCAGAATTAAAAAATGGAAAATTAGGTGAATGCTTTAAAGCCAAACCTGATTTTATGAAGGTACTTGTGCATTTTAGTATTATATTTGAATCTTTCTATCTTCTTTTCCTATATACATATAAATATACATATACATATATGTATGTATATAACCTTACTATCTTTTATTTTCTAGGCATGGGAGAAATGGCGAGAACAAATAACTAAGCTGGATTCCAGCGCATTCTGGGTTCTATGTGATCACCATCAAACCAGGGAGGGCTTGAAAAATCTGATCCAGATCATGCTGGGAAACACCAGGATTCTCTGCACTGCAACATCCCATTGGATAGAGCTGTATATATCTCACTTCCTGTTCATAAGGCCATTCACTGTTGTAAGTGCATATTTACTATTCTTTAAGTTTACCGAATTATTTGTGTCTTAATCCTATGCTGCTGATGATTTTTTATCTTTTTGCAAGATTTGAGATTCCATTTAATTCTTTTCTTGGGTCAGGGGTTTGAAAGCATGTACAACCTAGCTCAGAAATGCATTAAGATGAAACCAATGTCTAGTCCACATAAGCTGCTGCGGCTAATAATTGGAATTATTGGGGAAAATACTGAGGTGAGCTATTTGGATCTGAAACTGCTAGGTTGTATTGTCCATTGTTTTACTCCCTTTTTTTCTTTTTTCTTATAAACTCTTTTGAGTTTTCAAACATTTGCAGGTTGTATTGGCTGAATGCTCAAGAGGGTTTGGTCCTTGGTGAGTTTTATTAATTTTCTCTCTATCCTCATTTTGGTTCAACATGTAGAAGCTTATTTTATTGTCTTTTAAGAAAACTTCTCCCAAACAACCCTTTTAAACTATATTTTGATGACTTTGCAACAGGATGGTGACTCATGCCATAGAGTTATTGACTGCTAGGAGCGACCAAGCTGATATTCTTTTACACAAGGAGCATGATGACATAGGGGGAATAAGTATGGAAGAGCTCCATCGTCTTGTTTATGCTCAAGTTCTAACTTCTCACTTCTTGACTTGGCAAGTAAGTGCAAACTGCTTGAATCATGGCATGCTAATTAAATCCATTGTAATAATGACAGATTATGCTAGAAGGTTAGTTTTAATATTAGTAGTAGATCAGTACATAATATTTCATACTTGAGATCCTTGAATCCAAGCTAACTTGTGTAATGAATATGGAATGTACAGTATATTTGAATATATACAAAAGTAGGATTTAAGGAGAAGGATATGCAATTTAGTACACAATTGGAACTGAGCTCAAGAATAAATCATTCACAAATTTGAATTCCTGTAGAAGAGGCAGAATTGTATCTAAACAATGGTATAACTTTGACATCTAGCACGGGCTGTCATGAAGGAGCTCCAACACAATCTATTTTGATGTAAAAGTAGACCTGACCTGTTTGGATAAAAAAGAAATTCAAATGTCTTTTCATTTATCCTTATGCTAGGAGATGTTTAACTTCAATTTACTTTCTATTAGCTCATTGCATTTAGAAATTCAGTTTCAGTTAAAAACGAATAATAAATTCTGCCTGTTCTTGGAGAGAGCCAACCCAATTACTTTGGGATTCAACCTTAAAGTTCCTGGTTGTGTACTTTTCAAGGCATAAGGTTCTTGAATATGAAGTGTGGAGGTGGATATTCTATCTGTTCTATTGCTCATTTTTTAGGCAATGTTTTGTCTTATTTTTGTCCTTATTAACTCCCTCTTTGTGTGTAATTACCTTGGCAGTAATTTACCCGTTCCTATTTTGTCAGTATTTCTTAATTCAATTCTCTTCTGCCTGCAGATTGCTCCTGTTTACTTGACATCATGTATGAGGCAAGGAATGAGTTTGTTGGAGGTTTTATTATACAGGCAGCCTGCCCAACACAATCAATTGTTGCTTAAGGTACTTGGTTCATCTTGAAGTGTCATCCCTGTGTCAATTTTTTGGATGCATTTATAGTTGATGTTTAAATCTTTGATTGATAGACATTTATCTGTCTGCCTGCAGAATTTAGAAATTTGCCGTCTGTATGAACTCGACCATGTCAGCTCAAACATTATGAAGGTATATGAAATCTTAAAACACATCCTTGACTTTATTTATGCATGAACGCACCAAAAGTCTTGTATCTTTGAGCTCAGTGAATTCTCTGCCTGTAGCTTTTGTTTATAGTGAAACTTAAACACATTATATTGTATACATGCAGAAGTCTTTTAGTGCCAGATTCTCCTGAGTATTGCAAGACTTTAGGTACATGGGCATTTATACTAACAAATTTAATAATTGTGTATAGATTGCTGGAGTGTACCACTGGAAGCATGGCAGGAAAGGTTTGGGAGTTTTCTGGCTTCAGCAAGCTCGGGATGAATTTCTCCTTAACAAGATTGCCCAGCAGTTGTTTGATTCTGTTGGAAAGTCAATCTCTGGTGAAAGCTTCAAGGTGGTTGTCATTGCAATCATTGATTTGATCAGCCAGCCAATGCTAAATTACTTGAGCTATAATAATAATAATAACCTTGGTAATTTTTTTTTTTCATATTGTTTGTCTGTACAGCAATGGGAGGGTTTAATTGAATTGTTGGGTTCGGAATCAAAGCCTGCTGGGAGTCTTGAGTTTCTGCACAAGTATAAGTTTTCTCTAATTCGGCAGTGATCATAATCCTCCCTTTACTTCATTTCCATTTCTTTTTTTTGTTTTCATTTTCAATCTTGGTTCTAAAACTAGATGTGTCACAGGTATAGGGATTTCAAGAAATTGCTACAGCAGGTTTGTGAGAGGAAAACTCCAGATGCTGCTCGGCATGCTGCTGACTTGCTCATGTTGGTATGTTTAATCAACAAACTTTCTATCCTATTGATGTAGTATCATTCAATACAATCTACAGATTCTAAAGACCCTGGATCTTGTAATGTAGTGCATTTGTTGAAATATGAAGTGGTTGCACAAGCAGCAATAAGCTGTGATTTTGCAGTACACTCGTTGCTATCTCGGATCTCCTGTTTGGATGGAGTTTTTTTTGAAATAATATATATGTTGCAAGGTTTGGTATTTTATTAGTTTCTGTTTTGTGAATGTGCAGCTTATGAAGAACCCTTCTACTCCTCAACGTTTCTGGCTGCCTCTTCTTTATGATTCTGTAAGCTTTTTCTCCTTTCCTCTCTAAATAATATCTCTGAGATAGCAAAGAGTGCAGTGTATTGTAGAAGTTTATTCTGTGCATGCCTTGGAATTTCCATATTTTGCAACAGGTCTGGATTTTTTTAAATGTAAATTGCCAGATTACATTTTTTTGCAGGTTTTCGATATTGAGCAGGCTAACCATATTTATTTTATCTCAATTTCTTGTTGAGTTTGAGGTTTTGTTTGATATATTTTAACAGTAGGTTTTTGTGTTACAGAATGTGCATATGATTAATTGAATTCATGCATGCCCGACTAATTGCTAGTTGATGATTCTTTATTGCAGTTGACACTGCTTAGCTGGCAAGGGCGACCTTTGCTAAATGTCTCCCAAACAAACCTTTTGTTGAATAAACTGCAAGAATTGTCCATGGCAAGCCTGCGACCAGGCATTGTTGCCACTGACTTGCCAGCAGAGGCATTAGACTCTGTTAGGCTAGCCCTTGCTACAAATCTTGGGCGTGCCATCTTAGAAGAACAGTGATGCTTTGTTTTTGACATTCATGAAGATTTTAATGCACAGTACGTTTTGCTACCTTATCTATTTTCCTTACGACCAAGCATTCAAGCCACATGATCACCATCATTTCGAAGGAATGTTGATGGTGGATTTGGAATTCGGTTCATGCTTGTGTAACTCGTTTGTTTAAAGTTTTGCGTTGCCAATGTTTCACAAGAGAAACCACTACTATTTCTAGAAGTTTTACTTTGAGAAGGCTGCAGACATCGAACTTCACATCTCCTTGCAGAATTACATTACAAGTCTCTTGTTAGCAGAAAAGGAGGTGCCCAGATGCTAACACAACTCTGCTATTGAAGTTTTCATCTGAGTTGTATCGATGATGGCTTGCCATGGAGCAGTTTCAACTATTGTTGTATAATGGTATGCTTAAAGAAATGCAAATGACCTTAAATACAATCGTGATCCTTCACTCGAAAATGCAATCGTGATCCTTCCGTCACATTCGAGAGATGCTTTACGCCGCCTGAACGAGCATTTGCATGCCCTCATGCACAGCATTACCACGATCCAAGATTTTTTTTTTTTTTTTAAAAATACCTTCCAAGCTGTTTTGTGCAGACAATAGGTTGGGGGTCTTGACGGCTCGCCAATTGGAGTGGCAAGGAAAGGTGGAGTGTTGAGTTAAAGATGGTATATAGGAAGGAAATGCTGCTAGAGACGGAGAGATAGGAGAGGGAGAACAAACAGGTGCAGGGAAACAAATCAACCAATGCCTTTATACTTACAAAAGAATACAAGCACTACAATCAACATAATGAAGCTATACCAGGACTGCACCGTTTAATAAAGAACTGCTACTCGGTAACATTGAATTTATCGAGAAAAGAAAAAAGAACCTCGGAAAGGTTAAAATAAAAAAATGCAGCTGAGAATAGACAAAAATAAAATAAAATTGTAGGGCAGAAGAAATCTGGGGAGCTATATAGTCAAATAAATAGTCCTGGATCTTGTACCATTTTGGCCACCAAGCAAGCTTGGCAAGACTTATCCCCTATCAATTTTTCTTCACTCTGGGTTGCTGATCCTGATAAAGAGCGACTGGAATTAACTTACAGAGTACTATACAAGTTCACTGCAGCTTCCCAAGGCAGTCCTGCTTGTCCAAGCATGCCACGGAGGATTTTGTTCGTGTCATCTTGGCCACAGGCAAGTAGAACCACAGGACAAGGCCTGCTTAGTTACCATGTACATCACCTCAGCGTGTTACAGTTTCTTGGGTAAATTGTAGTTCTTCTTGAGAAACTTTGACGCTGCCACATCATTCCGGTAACAAAACACACGGAGAAACGAGTTTGGGTCAGTAGGATTCCACTGCCCTGAAGTTGGAGGTAATGGAAGTTTAGACCTGGCAGGAGAGCCATATGTCTCCAAGGTTACACGTCTGTAACGCTCAACTAGACTCTCTCTCTGTATCTGTTTTGAGAAGGGGAAGGATACTTCTGACTGTGGTTGAAAACTTGTCTATCAAATCGGCAGGCAGGCCATCCCCGTTGGCCCAAAATAGATCTTTAAGGGATTTGAAATCATCCTCTATTATCTGAGAGTCCTGAAGCGTGAAACCACGAGAAGGGCCTCCCGCAAGCAAAACAAACAGGAATCCATCAAAGGAAGCTCTCATTATGCTGGTAATAATTCGTGTCCGAACTCTTTCATGTATTGCGTTTGAAATGATCATCAAATTCCGCTCAAGCTCCCGGGTAAGGGGTTCAATCCTAGAAGATGATGGCTCTCCAACATACAAACCATCCCACATAACATGACTCAAGTCATGGAAAATGATTTTGTAAGCAACAGCCTCACTTAGTTGTTGAACTCCTTCTATACAAGCAGCTGGTGTTAGTTCAAACTTTTTTGCCAAACCATTTGTAAAGTCTTCTGCATGAGCAGATTCTGTGTTCCTAAAATGGGTTATTATTCTCTTCTCTATTACATCCAACTGTGATCGGATTCTGTGCAAAGTATTTATACGAACACACAGCTGGGGCACCCCAAAGGAATTATCCCCGTTCATTGTCACAACCTGTGAATTTCTCTTCTGAGTGTTTGGTAACTTATCTTTCTTCTTCCATGCAAACTTTGATCCTGCAGTACATCTGGTCAATGCTGGCATATTTGGAACGTATGTATTTTGTGATCCTACATATCAGACCGATTGATTGCAGTTGTTAGAAACTCAAGAAACTGAAGCCATGGACATATTTGAGCTTTGCAAACATTTACCACAGCCAGATTTTTCCTTGGTTGCATAATACTGAAGGCATCTGTCAAGACCAGCCATCAAGTCAGGTAGCAGTGCCGGATGCATTGGTATTCGCAGCTGAAAATATGCATCCAAAGTTTCATCAATAATCCGCAAAACTTCAATGGCAGATGGAGCGTATCCTTCTTGATTTGCCTGCGGGTTCCAGACCTACACAAGCTGGTTAGCTCACGGAAAGGTTATTACAGATCATACGAAAAATACATCAAAGAAAAGAATGGACAGTCAAAACTGACAGCTACTGGGGAGAAAATTCAACAGATGAGTGCATATGATAGCATGGAAGGTTAAAAAATGCTTGCACAAATCTATCACAAGTTTGCAAACTATCATAAATGTCATAACAGAACCTCTTTGATGGGCAGGCTATCCAATTAAGCATAATATCTCATTGCCAACATTCAACTCTAGCCTCCTCGATGTATGTCTACTTCAAAGGTTAGCTTTTTTACAAGCCAAGATTGCAATAGCATAATGGATTAACTTTCATGAAAGTCTTGTAACAATGTAACATAATCAATAGTAAGTGAAACATGTCAATGTTGACATGGTTGACACCAAATTCAATAGAATAAATCTGCAAGTTTGTGCAGTGGTGGATTTAATGATGGAAAAATCAATGCAGAAACAGCAGTACAAACAAGTTAACAAGTACCTCCTGTTCCAAATTCCAGTCAACCCATTCCTTAAGTCTGTTTAGTCTTGCTTTGATCCATCCTTTCAACAGATTGGCAATTGGAGCTTCAGCTTCATAAGGAGGCATTTCACGGATTATTGCCTTCCCACCATCATCACTGTCCACTGAATCTTCTACAGCAATCTGCACCAGATCTTTCTCCGGTTTATCTGTGACTCTAAGCACTTGCACGGCATCTGGTGTTAATTCCACTATACTAGATATGAATTATTTTATCTCATTTCCATAGCAAGCATGAAGAGTGGCCACAGCGACACCAGCCGAGAAAGGATGCCATCTTTTCAGTATTGGACTAAATACTTGCTTCTCGTTAACTGCCAGCTCACCAACATCCTTTGCAAGAATGGCAAGAATAGGAAGAGGGTTTGGCTGGTTTTTGGATGCTCTCCGGCTTGAGTCTGCTTTCTCCATTCTCTAATTTTATGCCAAATAAAACAGTCATCTAGCCAGCCAAGAGAACTGATATTAACATAGATGCACCTCTCCATCTCTCTCAATGCAATTATAGTGTTCATGGAAGAAGCTCATGAAAATAAAAAAATTACTTGGAGGCTAGCTTTTGTTTATGAGATCACACTTAATTTGAGCTTAAACTATGCTCATCACAGGTAGCACTAAGTTGACCTCTTGACAGCTATCTTAACCCAATTTGAATAGCCAATATAAAGATATATTGCATATGCTTATCTTGAAATAAATGGAAAATATAAAGCCACCAAACAGAAATCTTTTTTGAAATTTATATAAAGATATATAGCAGACATTTGAATTTTATTTATTTATTTATTTTTAAGGAAAAAGGAAGCCTTTATTCCATTCTTTATGCTAAGTAGCCACACACATTAAGATATTGATCAAGCATTGGGGAAAGAAAAAGAAATAAAAAAAGAAGAGCAGATCTTCAAAGAAAAGCGATGTAACAAGTTCCTCAATCCTTCATAAACTCTCTAACTATTATAAGGTGCTGACCAAGTAAACAACACTTCAGCACTGCATTCTGAATCCCATTCCTAAAGGTTCATGCAGTGTAGAGATAGCAAGTGCCCTCATACTATAAATGAGAGCAAGGTCATTGAGAACTATGGCTCTCATGTCTCATGTCTATCGACTAGGTTGCAAAGACTTACTTGAGCAAAATCAGTGCGTAGTGATGATCTGATGTAAGTTTCAATCATGGTACGAGCCACATCTACTTCACCTTTTCTCTTTCAGCGATACTCATTAGATATATCCTCAACCAAAATCTTGGCTGCCAACACCCCCAGAGAAACAATGCTCTGCATGGTCTCGGCATCCCCCCTGTCAAAAGTGTCATGATAAGCGAGGACTCTTTTCTCTGCCCATCCCAATATTGAACTCAATGTAGAACTCAAAATCTTGGAGCATTGCGGATCCTTTGTTGTCTTCGCATCTTTTGCAACTTCTGCTAGCTTACCATCAGCTGCATCAAGCAGATCCGTTTCTACTTGGCCAGTTGCAACAAAACGGTGAAATAAAAGGATTGTCCAAGTCTTCTTTATGTGTTCCATCAGTTCATCAATTTCATCAATTATAGATGTTTCGTCATTAACATCAAAGCAGGCTTGTAAAAGAACTTCATAGAGTCGAAGATTCAATGTAATCCCATCAGCCCAGTGGCATATCTCTGAGAGAGACCCATCAGATCTACTTGCCAGTGACATAACAGCACTGCGAAGCACTTGCAAGGACTCGTTATTCTTTCCAGTCTCTATAGGCCTATCCATAGCTCCATGGAGAATTTGCTGCAGTCGCTGTGAAGTAGGATTTGACTTATCAAATGGCACATGGGGATGCAAAAGAAGTCCAGCCTCAAGAACTTTCATGGTTCTCTTCCGCCACATTTCATATTCTTGTTGATCAGTAAAATCCAAAAGCTTGAGCTGTTGCAGTAGCTCTAGTGGAAGAACCATCGACTCAATTCGCCTTCCAACCTGTAACTAGCACATTAATAGGGCTCCATAATAGCCATGAACATGCGTGTAGTCAAATGCTATCTCAGCTAAACAAACTACAAAAAGGCTCAACATACCAGCACGATACAAAGCGGTCATCAAATGCATTACAATCCACGAGTAGATGGTAATTAGTAAAATAATAGCTCATTTTAACAATAATTTAGAGCTTAAAGTTTTCCTTTACGACACCAGCAATCATGATCGACACTAATTATCCATCAAAGCATCGCGCTTTACCAGATAAAAAAAACTCAACAGAATACAGGAAAAATAATTAAAAAAAATCCCAAAAAAAAATACAAACTTTCTTTTAAAAAAACCCAACAAAACAGGGGGAAAAAACTGGACGGGAAGTCACGGGGCATGGTCAACAACAGCACTGCTTCTGTTTGCTTAGTCAAGTCCCGCATTAATCGATTATTTTCGAAATTAAACTAAAAAAGATAAAAAAAAACCAAATTAAATAAAATCTAACCTGACCGGCATATGAAAATTATGATCAGTAAATGTACAGTTAGTTTAAATTTAATAAAATGTTATGTTATGTTATATTGTGTTAATTGTTGATCTAATTTTGTTAATTATAATTGAAAATATTATGTGTTACTTATATAAATTGTGTTTTGAGGTTAGAAAATTGAAATTGTGCAAATTATAATTTATTTAGGAAGAGAGTTAATGGCATAAGAAACTATTCCTAGATGTGTCTCTTAATCAAGTTTCAGATTGCATTGTAACTTGCGAGTCTGGCATTAATGACTCTCTAGTTGCAGATAATAAATATGACTTGCATGTATATATGCTATTTTTAACACAATCAAGTGTGTTATATCTCTAAATATTTTATTGATTATGTTATTTTATATAAAAAATTATTGTGCTAAGTTTTTTTTTTAAAAAAACTTATATTTCATTCCATATAATTATAAACTTTTGAAATTTGTTTTTGAGATTTTAATGGTTATAGTGTTTTTAGACAAAGTATATGTGGATTGTATTCTTTTATCATTAAATTTTTTGTGCCGAAATGTATGTTAATGATATTTTTTTACTTTTTAAAAATTATTTTTAATAATAGTACATCAAAACGATCCAAAATGTATAAATAATATTAAATTTTAATAAAAATAAAAAATAAAATTTTTAAATTTTTTTTAGAAATGCAGATTCAACTGCGTTCCTAAACAAGTTTTTAGTTTAGGATAATATTCAGATAACTGATCTAATGATACATTTAATGTCAAATTAGAAAAAGTAAATTAAATTATAATTTGACTGGTATCTTCGCAAGTGTTGATGTAATTGTATGGTGAAATTCAATTATCAAAGAGTGCCTTGTAAGGTTTTGTAGCGGTCACGCCTATGAGGCATATAGGGTTGATAAACTATAAAAATAAATAAATTCACCGAAAAAAGGACAAAGGAATTCAAATCATTTTTCAAAATATTCTCCCTTATATTTTCTCTTCTCTTCTCTACTTCTTTGATCAAAAGCTAGCTACCCCCGAGCCTCGTAACCATCATATTTATTGCCTTATCTAATATCGAAGATTAGAAATTTATTTAAGACAGTCAGCAGTTGATGGAGGAGTCATAATTCTACATCTTATAGCACAAAACTAATACTATTAAAACATCATTCAATTTGCGGTTACTTTTTATGCTATGACAACTTCAATGTTCCAATTGGGAGACCTATCAACCTTTGCAAAACTTATATTATATTATAATTATAATTTTATCAACTATAAACTAAAAGATGAAAGGGTTTTATCATCTTTGATATTAAATTTATTTTTTTATTGAGTTATTACACTTTTATTATATAAATCAGAGTTTGGCATATTAAAAGTGTTGACTCAGGTTTTTTTTTTAATTTAATTTTTTTAATTTTTTAATATTAGATTGATTGAAAAATAGATTTTATAATTTATTTTTTTTACTTTCTATTATGTTATTTCGGCATCATGACCCTAGAATAGTATTTAATGGGTTAACTCGAGATAACTCGAATTATTTTTTGTGTCCTTTTTTAATTGAATTTTTTTTTTCAATTTCATCATTCAACATTGAGAAAATTAAGAATTGAGTTTCATAATTTAGTTCAACTTGCTTTCTATAAGGATATCTTGGTTTCGTGATCAAAGTTGCAGGGTCTGATATATTTAACCCTATAAATCATGCCATTTTTTTATTATCTTTTTAAGCGATTATCTTGGTTTCATAACTTGGGTCACGTATCCTTCAACATTTGATTTGATTTTATTAGTTTATCATTATCTTATGATTTAGATTGTGAGTTTGACTGGTAACCCAACTGACTCATTTGTTTTCTTTTTTTCTCAATTTTATTATTTAATATTGTGTTTGAATAAGAATTGAATTTCATGATTTTTTTTGTTTGCTTTTATAAGGTTATATTAGCATCATGACCTAAGAATAATGTATAACATGTTAACTTGAGTTGACTTAGTTTATTTTTTATGTCATTTTTTAATTAAATATTTTACAAATTTCATCGTTCATCATTGGATTCAACATGGGTGATTGAGAATTGAGTTTTATAATTTATTTTGATTTGCTCTTTATGAAGTTATCTCAGTCTCATGATTAAAGTCTTGGATTTGACAGGTTAGCCTATGTTAAATTAAGTTATTTGTTTAATTTTTTATGAGGTTATCTCGATCTAATAACTAGGAATATAGATTTCATGGATTGACTTGGGTAATTTTTTATATTTTTTTATTGATTTCCTTTTCAATCTCATCCTTCAATATTAAGCTGATTAGGGATTGAAATTTATAATTTGTATCAATTTGTTTTCCATGATGTTATTTTAATCTTATTTCTTGTGTCATAGGTTTGATAGGTTAACTTAAATCGACTTTTTAGATCTTTTTTTAATTGATTTTTTTCATCCTATAACATTGAATTGATTGAAAATTAGGCTTCATAATTTATTTTAAATTGCTTTATACCTAATTTTATAACTTAGGTCATGAATTTAACATTTTAACTCGGGTTGACTCTAGTCAAGTCAATTCAATATGTTATTATCTTAATATTAAAAGAAAAATATCATTTTAAAATTTCTTTTAATCAAACTATGTTTTTACAGGTTGTATAGGTTGTTTTTGGACCTGCAAAGTCAATCGGGTTACACATCGAGTCAATCCTCACACGATTAAAACTTTTTTTTTCCACTAGAAAAAAACACATTGGCAACATCTAAACTTTTTTTTACATTCAAGAAAAACTTGACCTGACTTGTAATATAACGCGAGTCAATGATTTAGTTATAATTAAAAGAGGAGGTGAGTTTAGTGTTCACTATTTATTGGAACACCTCACAGTACTATTCATTAGAAGAATGATTTGATTTTTTTTTGTACTTAAAGTTTTTTATTTTTTATTTTTCAATCTCATCTTTTAAAATTTGGTTTTTGGTTCTCTAATTGTTTTCTGAGTGATTTTTTTTAAATTTATCTTTCAATATAGGTTGATATTGAACTTCATAATTTGTTTTGGTTTGTTTTCTAAAGAGTTATTACGGTCTCAAATAAATATCTTTAATATTAGGCTGGTGCTCAATTTTATAAGTAAATTGGTGCTTCATTGTGTGAGTATCTATATTTGATATCATATAATTAAATATAAAAATGGTTTTAAAAAATTAATTTTGCTCAAGAAATTACTTGTAGACCTCAGTTTCCACAATCATACACCCATGACATTATTTTGTTATAATCAAGTTGTCATGTATATTGTGGCTAATGTAGTGTTTCAGAAACAAACAAAACATCTTAAAGTGGATTGTCATTATATTCGCTGTCAAGTTTAAGCTAAACTTATTTAGACCATGTATGTGCGCACTTATGATTAACAAACTGATATGCTTACCAAAATCCTACCTTTTACTTAGTTTTATTGGTTAAGCAAGCTTGGATTAATTAATTCGTTTGATCTAGCTTGAGGGGAGCCATTAGAAATTATTGAATCATGGATATGGAATGGTGAAGAAAATTTGAGAATTACAATCTCTAAAGTTTTATTGATAGAATTATACATGTATATATAGACTAGAATTGGAACCTAATACAGTAATTAATGATATGATTATGTCTTTTATTTTAGGAAAAATATATAATAATTATAAAATCATCTAAACTAGGTAATAAATAAACTATCTTAAATAATGTAATAACTACAGAGACTTGCATGACCATTAACCTACAATACCTTTAATATATTCTACCAGGCAAACATTTACAACGATAATAAACCCTAAAATATCTCAGATAATCAACATTGAAATATTGCTCGGTACTTCTAGAAATCCTCAACACAATATATTATTTTGTATACAAAGTTCATGAGATTGATTAATATAATCAAGTTATGTATATATTTTAAAATACATTTCCATGAATTTTTCTAATGAAACCACTTCATATTTTCTTAGGAAAATAAATATTAATTGATTAAAATAAATTTTAGAAAATTGTATAGACCAATATTTTGTACAGAAATAAAATAAGAATCTCAATAATTGTAATTCTTATTAATTAAAGAGTTTTGATTTAAATTTTCTTTTATAATACAAGTAATACATGATATTGATTATTATAATTATAATAAATAACGACCATAATCTTTAATGATAAGTACAAGTTTGTAGCTTCTATAATTTTATTTTAAATTTTCTATTTCAATCAAAATAGTAAATCAATTATTCCTCTCACCTTAAGACATACCCTTGATTAACGACCTTAATCTATTCTTAATTTCAACAACCTTGTAAGAAGTTAATGATCTCACTAAAATCTTTCCCAAACAATCTCTTACCGATCCGCCACTACATAAAATTCAAAAGCAAGAAAAGAATAAGCAAGGTGATTAGTACTTAAAAGTGCATTTTTATCATGGTTTTATATCATCATTTTGCACTTGAAGTATCAATAACTCCTTAACCAAAGCATGTTTTATAATAATATATCAAATAATATAAGATACCTTTAATTT
>NW_011500540.1:74686-87223 GCF_000495115.2 Populus euphratica
TTATTATTATTATTATTATTATTATTACTATTGTTGTTGTTGTTATTGTTGTTTTATAATTGTTTTTTATAATTTGTACAATTAACCTCCTTGTGGTTCGACCCCGGTCTTGCCGGGTTATTTATTACTTCGACACTCCTGCACTTGGGAGAAGACATCGATCTTTTAGTCGTGTCACAAGGCATCGTAAACTCATACGTTGTTAGCATCATAAACTCTTTACAAAAGAAAATAGGAAATACCTCAGAAATCTCACTGCATCCATATGATGAAATTGCATGCTACTTTCCAAGTCATAGTTTTACCCATGTTTAATTGAATGACTCAAAAAATTTGATTGAGTGGATTAACTCAACAACCGATCAATTTGAAATCTAACTAGGATTAGATTAGTAAGAGATCTCTCTCTTTTTTTTTAAAAAAAATAATTCTTTTAAAAATTAGGGATTAAGTTGATCCCGACAACCTTATGATCTAAGGTGATGTTTTGAAGTATGGTTGTGTTATGTGTGGTCCCACACCATGTAATGGTGGGATGATTAGTACTTAAAAGTGCATTTTTATCATGGTTTTATATCATCATTTTGCACTTGAAGTATCAATAACTCCTTAACTAAAGCATGTTTTATAATAACGTATCTAATAATATAAGATACCTTTAATTTATGGTAAATATTCATTTTAAATGCAGGCCTATCACATAAATGAAAGGATTGATTGATGAATTTAAGAACTGAAATTGAAAGGATAAAGAGATGGCCAAACTTAGAAAAGAGATGTCGGTGCAATCCAAACCGGAACACTGTTCGGTAATTGGGTCATATCTAGAGCTATATATCTCAGATTTAGGTCCAATTTATATGGATGGAAAGGTAAGACATAGGCCTACAACTTTCATATGGAGCCCAAGATCTAAAAAGGCCATTATCAAGTCCAAATAGTAGCAACAACAAAGAAGCCCGAATCTGTCTTCCAGCCCGAGCACTGTTCGGTATTTTGGCCATATCTGGAGTTCTAGAAGTCCAAATGAGCTGAAGTTTTTACACAAGAAAGCTGAGACAATTGCCTACAACTTTCATGTTTGCAACTGGCTCCAGTTTTGACGTTATCAATGACGTTTTGGGCAGACAAGAGAAGATAAGGATTGTCACCAAGTCAAAAGTTGGTCACCCACTTATCAATTAGTCATCAAATCAATAGTTCCCATTTTTGGCCTATAAAAGGAGGCATTTGCCATGCATTTAGGCATCTTGGTGTTCAGATCAAGATCATGCTCTTCCTTTCTCTCTTTGTATTTTTTATGCTTTGTTTTCATTAATATTAAGTTTATGCCTTTCATTTCCTTTCCTTTACTTAGTTAACTTTTATGTTCTTATTTTGTTTATCTATTTTGCTTTCTTTCATTATGTCTAGCTAAGTTAATTATGTCAAGGTGAAAAGGTTACACTAATGGTGTAAGAATAAGTATAATGTAAACTTAATATGGACTTTAATGTTTGATACTAACATGTTTTATATTTGCTATCTTGTTCACTCTTTAATACTTTGCTTGTTAAATGACTAATCTTGATTTATGTTGTATAACACTTGGTACAACAAATGCTTGGCACTTTCATAGCCCATAATGTATGGTATAACCGACACCTGAGCTATGAAAGGAACTTGATTTGTTGTTAACATAAGTTATAATCATGAATGCTTGACGAGATTTACAAGTATTAGCATTAATTGAATAAGATGACTAATGTAATCATGTTAACAATATATAATCTGATTGGAACCTCCTTTGTGTGTGGTTTCCACACCACATTAATTAAAAAAAAGGCAGCTGGCTATCTCTTTAATTTAAATGCAGCTGCCATTGTATAGGCTATAGATTGAACAAAAGAGATCAAGAGAAAAGGGAGAAAGAAAGGAAGAAGAGGTAGCAGAGCAGTCTGTCTTCTAATTTCTAGCTCGTTCATAGTTGGATCGGGCTGAAAGTTTAACAACAACTTTTAGACACATTACTCTTCATTTTGAATAGTTGGATCGAAGATTAGTGGTGTGGAAGCTGTCCGTTTTAATAGAAAACAAGACCGTTAGTATTGTGAGTTTTTCTCAAATACTTCTTCTTTAATCTTGTTGTATTTCAAGAATAAGTTATTCTTGATGATATGCATGTTATAGTCCTTAGTTGAATCTAAGAAAGAACATTTATGAATCCATTATTTTTTAATAGTGGAAGTTTTTAGGGAGACTACGGTCTCATGATTTTTCCCCCATCAGGTTTTCCACGTAAAAATCTTGGTGTTGATTTATGTGATTGTTGCTTTATATTTGTTAATTATTTGATCCTGATTTTGATTGCACAAATAGGAAAAAGAATTGGAACTTATAAATTGTGAATTGATTAGACTAGATTGGTGTTCGGTTATTTGTTACTAGTTTTCCCAACAAACTGGTATTAGAGCACTACTTATGTAGATTGAATTTCTTATGCAGTTAAAATGAAAAAGGAAGATTCAGGTATGATAAAGCTCATTCCTCCAATTATTTTCTATAGAAAATAATGATGGAAGATCACTTATATTGCAATTATTTGACTTTGCTGCTTAAGTGTAAAGGAAAAAAGCCTGATGACATGGATGAGGTAAAATGAAATGGCTTAATAAAAAGGTGACTGTTTATGTTATAAAATAAGTATCTTTTAAGTTTATTAATCATATTTCTCAAGAACATGACTGCTATACAATTTGGAAGATATTGGAAGAAACCTTTACCAGGAAGAATGCACAAAACAAGGTTTTTGTAATTAGAGACCTTATGAATTTGAAGTATAAAGATGGTAAAGATGCTTCAATGTATATAAATAAATTCCAAGGGTTCTTAAATCAGCTACCATTGATGAATCTTTAGTTAGCCGATGAGATGCAAACACTAATCCTATTAAGTTCATTACCAGATAGTTGAGAGACTTTGGTGTATCAGTTAGCAATTCTACTCCGAATGGAAATATCACTTTGAAAATAGTGAAGGATGGTATCCTCAACAAAGAGAATAAGAGGAAAGGGACAACCACTTCCAAGTCTCATATATTTGTTACAAAAAGTCGAGGGAGAAATCAAAGTACTCTCACGGCAAGTAAGATAGAGAATCCAGCAATAGAAAAGACAATGAAAGCCAAGAGGAAGATCTTAATCTAGGAACAGAATTAAATGTTATTATTGTAACAAGCTTGGATATATTTAAAAAGACTGTAAAAAGTATAAAAGAGATAAAAAGGGTAAGGATGAAGAGAAGAATGAAGAGAATGATATAGCTGCAGTTGTATTTGATGATGATGTTGCCATTGTTTGTGACGATGGTTGTGTTAATCTTGCATATAAGGATACCACCTGGGTTATAGATTCAGTAGCTTCTTACCATGTTACACTCAGGCGTGATTTTTACACATCCTACACTACTGGTGACTTTGGTCAAGTTAGGATGGGAAATCAAGGGATGGTTAGTGTTGTGGGCATTGGAGACATTTGATTAGAAACTAATACTAAGTGCAAGTTGCTACTCAAAGATGTTAGGCATGTGCTTGATATGCATCTACACTTGATCTCTACAGGTACTCTTGATAAGAAGGCTATCACAATTACTTTGGAGATGGTAAATGGAAGCTCTCTAGAAATTTCTTAATTGTTACTAAAGAGAAGAAGATGGTCTCTACATGTCATAAGCCAAGGTGATCAAAGGAGAGTGAATGCAATTAAAGATTGCTCTACTGATTTATGACATAAATGGTTTAGACATTTGAGTGAGAAAGGCCTTTGTATCCTTGCTAAAAAGAACTACCTTCCATTAAAAGGTATGAACTTGAACATATGTACTTATTGTTTAATTGGTAAATAACACAAAGTTGTGTTTCAAAGATCACTTTCATATAGAAGATCACATGTTCTTGATTTAGTTCATACTAATATTTGCTATGTGATTGACAAGTCTCTTAGGGGTGCATTATACTTTGTTAGTTTCATTGATGATCACTTTAGAAAAATTTGGGCTACTTGTTTGAAATCCAAAGATCAAGTGCTTGATATCTTTAAGGATTTTCATGCCAAAGTTGAAAAAGAAACTGGTAGAAAGCTGAAATGTATTCAAGCTGACAATGGTGATGAATACAAGGGTCTTTTTGAGAAGTACTATAAGAAACATGGTATTAAGTTGGAGAAGACAATTTCTAAGACTCCATAGCAGAATGAAGTGGATAAGAGAATGAACAAAACCATTGTTGAAAGAATTAGATGTATGCCTTTCATGCAGAATTGTATAAGTCCTTTTGGGGTGAGGCAATGAAGACTATAGTTGCCATGATTAACCTTTCTCCATTAGTTCCTCTTGATTTTGATATTCCAGATAGAGTTTGAAAAGGAAATGATGTCTTTTATACATACTTGAGAGTGTTTGAATGCAAAACATTCATATATATATATATATATATATATATATATATTTCTAAGGATATAAAAGGTCTAAGCTTGACAGTAAGACAAAACAATGTATTTTCTTAGGCTCTAAAGATGATGAGTTTGGCTATAGGTTATAGGATTCAAAGAAAAAGAAAATTATGAGAAGCAAGGATGTTTATCTTCTTTGAAGATCAAACCATTGAAGACTTTGCATAGAAGGAGAAAACAAAGTTTACTACTTTTATTTCATCTAATTTAAATCCAAGACCTACTTATAATTACCTTTAATGCCTGCTAATCATAGGGGAGATTTGCAAAATGATGATAATTGTGGTTTTCTTATTGAGCCATTAATTAGTGATCTTGAATCAACTAATGATGATATTGATATTATTTCTTAACAGGTTATATAAGAAGTTCTAAATGAGCCACAATTGAGGAGGTTAACTAGACCTCACCAACCTTTCACCAAATATTCTCCTTATAAGTATGTGCTGGTTACTGATGGAGGAGAGCCAAAATGCTTTGATGAAGCTATGTCATATGGGAAGAAAAATGAGTGGTTGAAAGCAATGCAATAAGAGATGAAATCCTTGCATGAAAACCATACTTTTAAGTTAGTGAAGCTTCCTAAAGGTAAAGACTATTAAAAAAAAAAAGGATGTTCAGGTTGAAAATTGATGAACATTGCTCATAGCCAAGGTACAAGGTAAGATGGGTTGTGAAAGTTTTCGGTTAGAAGAAGTGAATTGATTTTGAAGAAATGTTTTCACTAGTGGTCAAGATATCTTCAATCCGAATTGTGCTTAGTTTAGCTACTAGTTTAAATCTTAAAGTTGAACAACTTGATGTGAAAACTATATTTCTCCATGGTGATTTAGATAAGGAGATCTATATGGAGCATCCTAAAGGGTTTGAAGCAAAAGTAAAGAGCAGTTAGTTTGCAAGTTGAAAAAAAGCTTATATAGGTTAAAACAAGCTCTAAGACAATGGTACAAGAAGTTTGATTCTTTTATGGTGGATCATGGTTATGATAGGACAACTTTTGATCATTATGTATTTGTGAAAAGGTTTCCAAATGAAAACTTTATTATTCTCTTATTGTATGTAGATAATATGTTGATTGTTGGCCATGATGCTAAAATGATTCAGATTTTGAAGGAAGAGTTGAGTAAGTTTTTTGCAATGAAAGACTTAGAACTGACAAAACAGATTTTTAGCATGACGATCACACGTGACAGGAAGAAGGAGAAACTTTGACTATCTCAAGAGAGATATGTTTAAAAAGTACTTGAGAGATTCAACATAAACAGCTCCAAACCTGTTTGTTCTCCACTTGCAAGCCATTTTAAACTAAGTTCTAAGCAATGTCCTTCAAGTGATGAAGAAAGAGATGAGAAGAAAAAGGTTCCTTATACATCTATGGTTGGTAGCTTGATGTATGCCATGGTTTGTATAAGGCTGAATATAGCTTATGCAGTTGGTGTGGTTAGTTGGTTCCTCTCCAATCCTGGTAAAGAACACTATTCAGTAATCAAATGGATACTCAGGTATCTCAAAGGTAATTCTAGTTTTAGCTTATGTTTTGGTAATTATAAACCTATGTTGGATGGATATACAGATGTAGATAAGGCTGGTAATGTTGATTCTAAAAAATCCATATCAGGATACTTGATGAAGTTTGTAGGGGGAGCAATCTCATAGTAATCAAGGTTGCAAAAATATGTTGCATTATCCACTATAGAGGCTGAATATATTGCTTTTATTGAAAGGGGCAAAGAGTTATGGATGAAGAAGTTCTTGCATAAACTTGGCCTAGTTCAAGAGAATATTGTGTTGCATTGTGATAGTCAAACTGCAATCCATCTTAGTAAGCATCCTACTTGTTAGATATTAATGGATTTAAGATGCTATGGAGATAAAGTCATTTGTTGTTGAGAAGATCCATACTAGTAACAATGTGTAAGACATGATAACCAAACCTCTACCAAGAGAGAAGTTTGAATTTTGCAGAAGGGAAGCAGACTTGTTAGAGCCTCCTAAATCAAATCTTACATGTTGATCTTTAGTATGACAAATTCCACACATGGTGCGTGAGGGAGAGATTTGTTGTGTGTGATCCTGTACCATATAATGATGGGACCAACATATTAATTAAAAAGAGAGACAACTAGCTGTATCTTTGATTTAAATGTAGTTGCCACTATACAAGGCTGTAGGTCGAACAAAAGTGAGCAAGAGAAAAGGGAGAAAGAAAAGAAGAAGAGGCAGTATAGCACTCTAGCTTCTTTCCTTGATTTCCAGCTTATTCACCGTTGAATCGGGCTGAAATTTTGACAGCAGCTTCTAGACACATTATTCTTTATTCTAAACAGTTGGATCGAAGATTGGTTGTGTGAAAGCTAGCTATTTTGATAGAAAACAGAGTCGTCAGTATTGTGAGTTTTTCTTAAATACTTCTTCTTTAATCTTATTGTATTTCAAGAATAAGTTGTTCAAGAATAAGTTGTTCTTTAAAACATCTCTGTTCGTGATTTTTTCTGCATCGGGTTTTCCACGTAAAAACTTTGGTATTGATTTGTGTGATTATTACTTTATATTTGTTGATTGTTTGATCTTGATTTTAATTGCACAAAGAGGGAAAAGAATTAAAACTTATAAATTGTGAATTGATCCGGCTAAATTGGTGTTCGGTTATTTGTTCCTAATTTTCTTAACAAGTTGTTTTTCAAAATATTTTTTATTTGAAAATACATTAAAATAATATTTTTGTATTTTTAAAAAAATATTTTTTACATTAACGTTCAAGATAAATTGAAAATAAAATAAAAATAAAATTAATTTGAAGTAATAAAAATAAAAAAAATTCAATTTTTAATTTTTTTTAAATGCAAAGTCAGAGATGTTTTAAAGAAAAAAAAAAGTAGAAAACACCTCTTCCCGGCGTGGGTCTGGCAATGGCCAGCTAAACACAAGTAAATATACATAATTTTGAAGATGCTAAACACAAGTAAATATACATAATTTTGCTCAAAGTGATGCTACGAGAATTATTATTGTTAGAATATATAATTATTAGTGTTGGAGTTAGTCTTCCAAGATCAAGAATGAAAATACAATAGAAAATAATGTGCACAGTTCTTTGTTCTCATGAGCGAGCCTAGTCTCCTGCTATTCTCCCAATTTTACCTCCACTTGTCCATGGTGCAGGAAATTGGGACTGTACAAGGAAAATAATCAGAATAGTTGACAAATTTAGTAATCGTTTATATTTCTCAATGACATTATTGGCAATCAAGACTTTAATAGAAGACATGGACATCTTCATTGGCATCATATCATGGACTCCTCTTTTATTTTTTATTTTTTGAATGTTAACATTCTAGGATATCAGTTCGATAATTCAGATTTTAGCATATTATTTGGATGTTAAGATTTTAACATAGTATTTATAATTAAAAAATATTTTCTTTCATAATTTCAATAATAAATGTTAAACTTGGTCTACGCAGATGTGAAGATTTTGCAACTAGTTTTACATAGTAAAAAAAGAAAAACCTAGTAACATTCTTTTCGAATGCATATATATATATATATATATATACTCATGTATTTTTTTTATGCCAATAAGTGCATAATTTTTTATCCATTTTTTTTGTGTGTGGTATATTAAAATAGTATTATGATAATTATGACATGCGTTAATATATTTTAGTTTTAATCAATCAAATTTTAACATTTATTAGAAAAAATAAATACACATGGGTCCATCTTGATATGGATACACAGATAGTAATAAAAGGAAAACTATAATATTGATACTAATTTGAAAAAAAAAAATATGAAGAAGGTTTTTCAACTAAATACTTTGAATTGAATTTCTTAATTAATTTTCTTAAATTAGTAGGTTTTAGTTTAAGATGTATTTTGAATATTTTCTAGTAAGATATAAAATTAAAAAGAAATGAAAAAACTCTTCTGTTATACTAAATTAGTTGATTATCATTTTATATAAGACCGGGTTGTGAAGAAAGAGATTTACATTTGTTTTATCTCATTTCAAGATTAACTTATAAATGTTTTTACTAAACTACTTTTCACTGCTTCATTCACTGCTTTTCATTACAAACTTTGGGTCGATTCTTTATTCTTGATTTAAAGAGGTATATTATAAAATGTGCATGTGTTTATATATATATATGAATTCCTGTAATATTATTTCAATTTTATGATTTCTATATTTATGTAGTGTTTTATATATATAAATAGAAAAGGTTAACTAAGAGATAAATTAAGTCATTTTATTATTTTCAATTATGATTAATTGATTTATATATGATCTTGCATTGTGTACCAAAATTTAAAATGCATAAAACATTTGTTGGTGTTTTATAATGCATTATATTTTATATTAATTAGACAATTTTGTTATATGTTTCTTTAATTTGTGTTCATTATTTCAATTTTTAAAGATTTCGTATCTTTTTATTTTGGGTTTATCTTGAATAATTATTAACTTGGGGATCATATCAAACAGGAAAAAAAATATATGAAAACTTCAATGGAATTACTAATGAAATATTCTATCAAAAAGCAAAAAATAGTGATTGATTTGTCAATAAGAAGACATGTCACATGCTTTGATCATGCAATGTGCTAACTTATAACTACATAATTAATCCACTAATACCAATGTAAGTCCAAAATGCATTTGTGAAGGATATATGCTGCATGTTAAAATATTCACATAAAATAATTAAGTTATATTTAAATAATTATTTGGGTTGGCTGATGGCCCTAAACATTACTTGTGCTCGCAATTGAATTTTTATAGAACTGGTGTTTTCCCATGATGGAAACTTTAGGACAGTATCAACTAGCTAATAAAAGTACTTTTCACAACTGAATCCTCATAAAAAAACCTCAACTATGCTCTAATTTTTCATCACAATTTCGTCCTAGGCTTTCTATCTAATTAGAACATGATATAGTATGTTAAAATCCATAAATCTCCCCCGTGAATTATTATAAAATACTCTCACGGCATAATTCATTTATTAAAAACTATACCAAATCATTTTTTTTTTTTATCTTTACCCTCTACATAGCCATTAAAAGGGAAGAATGGTGGCTTAGTTCAGATTTTTTTTTTTTATTAATTATAGGTCAGGTGGTTTAGTTCAAAATTATAACTCAAACCCTAATCTTTAAGTCAATGATTTGATCGCTTGAAAAGCATTCAAAATAGTCTTGAAATTTGGGAAATTTCAAGTACTTTCTGGTTTGATCAAATTTATACTTAAGAGTTACAACTTTTAAATGTCGTAAAGAGCATCCAATTAGGTTTTTAGATTAGGGATAGCAAGCCCAAAATAAACATACGAAACATAAACTAGTGAAAGAAATTGTCATAAACTTGAGAGAAAGGAGTAAGGTTGCTAAATTTACTTCTAATTTTGTTCTTTTCACTATCTTATAATGACTAATGACATGGTCGTGAAAAATCATGGCATCAAATGGTTCCCTGAGCTACGACGAGTCGTCTTTTGCTCTTTGCATATTTCTGTGGCTGGGTGAAAAACAGTTGTTGGCTGGCATTGAAAGGCACCGTTAGACATGTAGGAAGCTCTGTGAAAAGTTTGGCGTAAAATGCATGTAAGCTAAACTTGCACCAATTGAAGTCCTCCTTACCTGAAATAGTGGAATGCTCACTGGTTGCTTTCTCCGCTATTGAGTTGAAGTCTTAATGGTGAAGTCGCCTTTACGGATCTGGTTGTTTCACAAGATACGAGTCTTGTCCATTAACTCCATTGAAAGATAGCATCTTCGGCGGGAGAGTGGCAGGTTTTTCACATTGATTTCCATCTTATAGATTTTTTTTTTTTTTGAGAAGTATATAATTTCATTGAACACCGTAACCTAGCGGCATGTGAAATTACAGAGCCTGCAGCATATCAATTTTGCAAGAACTACCAAACAAAGCAAGGCCCATACAAAGAGAACAAAACATTAGATATAGCCTAGGAAAGCAATATTGGAATGAACACAAAATAACCATCACAATAAAATCCAAGGGAAACTTTCAAGAGTGTGTAATTCATCTCTCTAGTGAATCTAAATATTTGAAGAGAAGCACCTTTAGCAGCCTAATAGACATAAGCTAAGAGATTGATCAAAACTAAGCAATGAAATCACTGGATCTTCGCACTCCTTGCTTAGCCATACAATCTGCCAAACTATTGCTCTCACGCTACACATGAGAAAAAATAAATGAGCCAAAAAATCTAGTCAATCTCTGAACTATGGAGAAGAGCTCTTGGTGCATCCATGGCCTGCTATGAGAATTGTGCATCCAACTAATTACATTGACAGAATCAGATTCAATAATAATAGGTTGATGATGAAGAAGACAATTTGAGCCTGAGAGCTTAACAACTTTGACAATAGCTCTTAGTTCAGTTATGTTCGAATCTAGTATCCCTATTGGCAAGGAAAAAATACCAAGGAGATGACCATGGTGGTTTCGCAGAACACCACCTATACCTGAGAGTCCAGGCTTTCCAAGAGAAAAGCCATCCACGTTCCACTTGAAGCTGTCAATGGATGAAGGAGACCATATAACAACAATTCTAGTAATCTGAACATTGGACCAACGAATCAGACCTTCTGCCGATCTTAACAGGTCTGGAGAGAAGGAAAGTCAGGATGAAGTGCTTTCAACCATAAACATAGCCGAGTGATAATAAGGAAGAAAACTGAATCATAGTTCAGTGACTTTTGTTGAAAGATGAGGTCATTTCGAAGAAGACAAAGGGACCACGCCACCGAGAAAAACAACATCAACCATGCTTTCTTTTGAAATTTACCATGTACCATGAAAGTCCACTGAGAGAATAAGCTTGAAAAATTCTTTGGGCTACACCATGATAATCCCCAGCATTTAATGATTTTGGACCAGATAATCCAATGCTTATGGCAATGTAAAATTAAATGATCAACCGACTCTTCCTCAACTAAACAAATATGACAGTTAAGAGTCTAAACTATCCAAAACACCTCTTCTAACTAGCACACCTCGGGTGTTGAGTCTGTTAATAATAGCCCTCCAGCAAAAGATCTCCACTTTAGGAGGGACTACACCTTTCCAGATCCCAGCAAAAAAGAAGCTATTGTTAGGATAATGAGTGGGACTAAACAGCCCACATAGAGATTTAACAAAGAATCTTCCTGATTTGTTGTCCTTCTATATTAGTCTATCCTTTGCCTCGTTGTCTAAGTGCATCGTTAAGAGAATAACATATAGTTGTTCTAACAAGCCAATGTTTCGACCCCTCAAAGGTCTTGTCCAGGAAAAGAACCATATCCATTCAAAACCATCCCACATTCCCATCTTGTCAATACTAGCATCTTTATCATTGGATAAATGGTAAAGAGTAGGGACATCTTTATCATTGGATAAATGCTAAAGAGTAGGGAAATGATCTGCAAGACAGAAATTGGCAAGCCAAATGTCATGCCAAAACACTGTTCTCTTGCCATTTCCAATAAGAATCATAGATTGATGAGACACAATCTCTTGTAACTTGTTGTCTTTAACGCAATAGTTGATCATATGCGTCCATGTGCTTCCAGCTCTTGAAATAGGGGCTTACGGCAAGAAACTATAGCAGTTAATGTCGTATATGAATTTGACCACTTCCTTCCATAGGCTTGTATCCTCCGAGCCCAACCTCCATAGCTATTTATACAATAAAGCTTTGTTTTTATCCCTTAAAGATCCAATCCTAAGACCCCCAATCCTTTTCGGAAGAGAAACTATTGACCAACTGACATTATATAATTTCCTGCGTTCCTCTTTTCTAGACCACAGAAAGGCTCTGAACTTCTTCTCAATTGCTGTTGCAACCGTTGCAGGCATAGAAAATAGAGATAAATAGTAGATGGACAGGTTACTTAGGACATATTTAAGTAGACATAGTTTACCCCTAATAGATAGGAATCTGCTGACACGACTAAAAGATTGATGTTTTCTCCCAAGTGCAGGAGTGTCGAAGTAATAAATAACCCGGCAAGACCGGGGTCGAACCACAAGGAGGTT
>NW_011500540.1:87914-128598 GCF_000495115.2 Populus euphratica
TTACAAAAAATACAAAGAAAGAAAGCAAGAGCATGATCTTGATTTGGAGACCAAGATGCCTAAATGCATTGCAAATGCCTCCTTTTATAGGCCAAAATTAGGAACTATTGATTTGATGACTAATTAATGAGTGGGTGACCAACTCTTGACTTGGTGACAATCTTTATCTTTTCTTGTCTGCCCAAAACGTCATTGATAACGTTAAAATTGAAGCCACTTGAAAATATGAAAGTTGTAGGCAATTGTCTTAGATTTCTTGTACAAAAGATTCAGCTCATTTCGACTTCTACAACTCCAGATATGGCCAAAATACTGAACAGTGCTCGGGCTCTACCCTTAATAGATAGGAATCTGCCTTTCTATGAAGCTAACCTATAGCTGATATTGCGAATAGGATTGCACATTGTAGTTCTACTCAAGTTTGCACTGATGGGAAGACTAGGATATATGAAGGGAAGGTGTTCCTGCTTGCTTCTAAGAATTTGAGCAGTGTAGTTACATGTATGATCTTCAATACCTACACCAATAATACTAATTTTTATAGAAGTTGACTTTCATTCCCGAGACAAGTTCAAAGTATAAGAGGATACGCTTAATATTCTGTAAGCTAAAAATAAAGGTGTCGTCCGCAAACTATAAGTGAGATAGTACAAGACTAACATTGTTGATGTTTATGCCCTCAATCAATCCCAGATCACAACCACACTGCAACATACTACTCAAACCCTGGACTGTAATATTGAAAAGAAAAGGATTGAGAGAATCTCCTGGGCGTAAGCTTTTTTCCAAGCTGAATTCCTCCATGGGAGATCCATTAACAAACATAAACATCTTTGTTGTTAAGATATATTACATAATCCACCCTCGCCATCTATTGCTAAAACCCATACTAGCCATGACTTCATTAATATATTTCTAGCCATGACTTCATTAATGTATTCCCATAGAACAGAATCAAATGCTTTGTGAAAATCTATAGAACAGAATCAAATGCTTTGTGAAAATCAAGTTTGAAGAGATAAGCTTTACCCTGTTTTTCTTTGATGTAAACAATAGCCTCATTTGCAATCAATACACTATCAAGTATTTGCCTCCCTTTGATGAAAGCAATTTGATTGTCTGTAATAACTTCTGGTATAACATGTTTCAGTCTGATTGCTAACATCTTTGATATAATCTTGTACAACCTTTCCACCAAACTGATAGGTTTAAAATCCGCTAACTTTACTGCACAATTTATCTTCGGGATGAGGGTCACAAAAGAGCTATTGATGCCAGAAGGGAGAAGGTTAGATTGATAAAATTCTTCAACCATTCAGGTAATGTCCCCACCTATAGTATTCCAAGCTTTCTTGATGAAGAAAAAATTAACACCATCAGGACCTGGAGCCTTATTTCCTTCACAGTCCCAAACCGCAGCTTTGATTTCCTCTGCAGAGAACGGGCATTCCAGAGCAGCCGAGGATGAGGGCTGCAGCAATTGAAATTCCAGATGATAACGTAAGGGCCTTGGTCTGTCATGATGGGAATATAAGTTACGGAAGAATTTAAAGACAACTATCTTCATATCTACAGGATTAGACAACATCTTGTCGTCAACCTCCAGGGATAAAATGTGGTTCCTTTTCTGTCTTATCGTGGCAGCTAAATGAAAAAAATGTGTATTCTTGTCTCCAAGCTTGCACCACTGCACCCTTGACTTTTGATGCCAAACAGACTCTTGCGTTCTATACAAAGTTCTTAGTTTAGAGGCAATGCTATTGCTTCTAATCAATTCAACAGCTGACAAGTCTCTGCATTCTTTGAGATGGTCGAGGGAGTTAGCTTCTATCTCCAACTCCTTGATTTGGTTAGACATGTTGCCCACAACATCTTTATTCCAATGCTTACATCTCTCTTTTAACATCTTGAAAGCTGAGACCATATTCCTTCTACCATTTGATGAGACCAAAATTGAGTTCCAAAAGTTTTGTATCATCTGCCTGAAGTCAGCCACTAGCCACCAGCAGTTCATAAACCAAAATGGTTTTGGTCCCCAATTTGTAGAGTCTAACAATAGCTGCAGGGGTCTACGGTCAGAAGAGAACCTTGGGAGACCGAATAAAGTAGAGGTTGGAAAAAACTGCATTCAATCACCCGATATAAAAATTCTGTCAATGCGACTCGCCGCGTTACCTCTGGACCAGGAAAATCTTTTTCCATTTAAGAGGAGATCAATAAGTTCACAGCCATCAATACAGTGCTTGAATCTTGTCATAGAAGCAGAAACTTTTGAACCACCTTTTCTATCCGAGGGTGACAAAGTTTCATTAAAATCACCTGCAAGACACTATGGTGTGCTAACACCATCTTTGAAAGAAATCAAGTAGTCCCATAATTCCTTCTTCAGGGTACCATTAATCGGAGCATAGATAAAGGATACCATGCAATTCAAATTGTAACGAGTAAAGGTACCTTCAACATGTAAAATACACTCATTCATAGCAATTGAGCATCGAGATGCACAAAACGAAGCTGGATTCCATATACATAAAATCCCCCAGAAAGGCCTAAAGAGGGAACTGCATACCAGTCTCTAGTATGACGACCCCAAACAGAGCTAATAATACTAACAGTAATATTTTCCATTTTTGTTTCTAATATAGCCAGAACATCAATAGAAAATTTCCTACCCAAATTCCTCACGCATCTTTTCTTATCTCTGCCCCTAAACCACAAACATTCCAAACAACAATACTACCCATAAAAACAGGTTGAAAGAACCATACCGTCCAACTGGATAAGATAATTAGCTTACTCCTTTTTCCTTTGTAGCCACTCCTCCTGCTCTTTTTCTATAAATCCCTGCAGTGTTTGTGTCATCAGGCGATTATCATCATGCACTTGAAGGATAGCTTTTCCTACTTCCCAGAAAGCATTAGCTTCCTTCCACGAGCCGGACAGTAAAGTGTCAGCAGCTTGGTTACCATGAGTTGCAGGGGATCGATAGAGTAAGCTACTGGCCTCATCATCACTCGCCTGTTCCTTCCCAGAACAGATAATTGCATTTCTGTTCTTAATGCCATTGTCCGACACTGAATACTCTATGATTGCTGTCTCAGATTGCTTTGGCCTGTGGTTTGCCATTTTGCGTGATTTCCTTCTCGAAAGAGAGTGAGCTCTACGTTTGATCCTCTTTGCTTTGTGTTTCTGCGATTTCTTATTTCTTAATTCAAGGATGGAAAACTCAGATGGGTCAGCAATGGGATTTATGAAGTTTGCAAAAGATGGCCCAGTGTCTGATGAAGTAGCCATTGTTGTTGGGCCTACAATGGGTTGTTTCTGCCTTTGCTTTCGGCCCGTTTTCTTAGGCTCTCCACTGGTATAGCCCCTCTTTTATCCAATTCGTCACCCTCGGAAAGGTAGACAACGGGCTGCCCAACTACAGTCCTGTAATCAGCTGCAACCACCTTGGCATAGTCATATCGTACCAGTGCTAAACAGTTATGAACTTCGTACACACTCTCCTCGGCTAAAGCTACTTGTTTGCAGCGCTCCGTGATTTCTGGATATAGGTACATAGGTGGCATGACATGCTCGGTGAGTGCATTGTCAATCAGATTACTATTACCCAACGCATCAGTGAGATCAAATTCAAATTCTGCACTTTGTCCTGTAGCTTTGTGGGACAGTGTAGCTCTCATCGGAGCATCACCTTGATCATCCTCGTCATCTTCAGAGAGCCCCGATGCTGTGTAAAGTGAGACGTCCATGGAATGCTTGACTGATGTGAGGGAGGGGATGAACGTGCCTTTGATTTCTGTCAAAGAGACCTCCACCTGAATTCCATCAAGTTTGAGTAGCACTTGACCCTGTAGAGGTTCCAGCTTAGTGGTTCTGATAAGAACTCTTATGCTCGATATGGATCCTTGGCTAACACAGGACGTGTCATAGCCAATAATATTTCCTCAACTCTGCAGAATGGCGTCAATGCAATTCCTATTCCAACCTTCCATCGGTAGCCCAAATATGGATATCCAAGCGAACCTGTCATAGGCGCATATCCTTGCTTCCCACTGCCTGAGGTTACTAAGTTAAAAATACAGAATAGATCTTGCATTTTGTTGTTCCTTCCGTGAGGCTAACTCGTCCTCAAAAGTGACAATCACTTGATTAGCTCCTAGGAATCTAAAGCTCACAGCTTTCTCAATTGATTTTAATACCATTTCCTCCATGGTTGCTACATCAGCATTTGGCAAGATCTTTCCCACTAAGTTCCTACTCAGCCATTCTTTATCCTCATCTGTGGAGTCGTATTGTATCATTCTCCTCGAATCACTGACCACTGGAGGCTTTGTGGACTTAAGTACCTCAATAAAAGATCTGGTATCTCTGAACAGAAGTTCAGGTTTATGAGGTGGAGCAGTTTTGGGAAGGGTTTTTGATGGTATCAAGGCAGGAGTAAAGGGACGATGTTTGACTGGATTTACTCTTAGTTTGTAAGTGTCAAACCAAAGGCTGCTGGCGTGATCACAAAGATCATTAACAGACATGGGAGATAGTATGTCCACAAATCCAAAGCGTCGACCTAGAGCAGTTTTTCGCTTGGAGAGGAACAGCTTGGTAACCCGTCCAAACTTAAGGAAAGTCTTTTTCAGATCTTGATAATCAACCCAGGAAGGAAATCTCTCAAAAAATAGCTTAATAGGTTGCGAGATAGGAGGGGCACTGTCAAGTGGTGACAGGCCAAGGCTTTTGGTGTTAGATGCAGAAGGTATGACAGGGGTATAGGCAGATTTTCGTGCAAAGGTAGCAGGGTGATTTGGAGTTTGAGAAGACGATAAGATTGCTGCAGATGATTGAGACAAAGTGTGGGCATGTTGGTCTGGTCTTTCTACGGTGGTAGGGGGAAAGTGGTGGATTAAGGTAGGTTTGGTGGGCAGGGGAGGGTGGTGGATTGGGAGAGTTTTGGCCATACCTTCAAATTTGTGTTTAACGAACCATTTTACTAGAACAGTAGTTCCACTTTTGTCTACCCACACACTCAATAACTGGAAAGATGTCCTGGCCCTCTATCAATACATGCTGCCTATTTCAATATAGAAGACTGAACAGGACTGACATCTCACACTAATTTTCCCTCAAGTAAAATCAAATGTCACAACCAGATGGCTGTTATCCCATTCAATAATAGTAAAATACCTGAGATTGTATAAATTCAACAAGTTCCTGCAACCTTGCAGCTTGTTGAGCATGAATTCCAGTGTAACTTCTTTGCATTGCTGGTAATCTTTCCAAAATGATCTGCAGATAACTCTGAAAGAACAACAAAAGAGCCAATCCAAATAATGAGAGGCCGAAGAAGTCCCAGGGCAGAAGATAAAACTATACAAGCAGAACTGAAGGCAAAACCTTGGTTGTATATGAACCATCCAGTTTAAGTGTTGAACCAGCTGCTGCTACAGATTCCTTATTAACCCCTTTGATCTGTAAGTAAGGACTAGGGGTGTCTTGCAGATGATCAACCTCAATGAGAATCTACAAATCAGAATAAAAAATGAAACTCATTCAGAAAGCCACACATATGAGAAGCTTATATACAAGAAGCATGGAATACATGAAAACCTGGCATCATCAAGCATTAGTACTTAAGGTTAGTACTTAATATGAAATTTCCTTTAAGACAATTTTAAGATAAGCTACAGCTCAACTGATAAAAAAATGCACAAAAAACTATAGAATAAGTTGACAAATTTAATTACAAAAAAAAGAACCGAGGACTGTACACAAGTTGGTGATGGTCATCTATTCCTTCTACGACTTTGCTTTTTATAATGGGCAGCCAAGGCTAAACTAAGAAAACATCGTCATGTCTGTTAGTTTTATACACGATGCATGATTTGCTATTCCATGTCTTAACGGCCTATCTGACATCTGAAGACATCATTTGAGACATCATGTACGTGGTGAGTTTTCTTGGAGGTTGATGAAGTACTTCTTATGTGGCGAAATAAGATCATGATTTTCTTAGTGCTGAATCCTTAGAAATTATAAATTCCTGTCATTCGATCTGAACAGAGATCTTCAACTCTTAAGCAGAAACCATTTCCTTCTCTTCTTGTATCTGTCTAATTGTTCTTGCTCTTCCATTTAGAAGTGATTTTATGCTCTTTCCCTTTCTGGTTCTTGTTCATTTTAAGTTAAGGAGCTGTTTCCATTCTGAATTTTCCTTCTTATAAGCTGGTTAGTATGGAGAAATCATTCTATATGAATTGCATATGACTGCAGGAAACAACCTAGATTGTAATTTTAATTACACAGACAAAACAAGACACATTTGATTTATAAGTTATCGAGAAGCCATCAACAACATATGACTACAACTCCTCAAGACAAAGGCCATATACAAACTATCACCATCAGCAACATACTCCAGCTATATTTGATCATTGGCTAGTCATCCATTCATCTTGTATATATTAACATTCTGCTGGTGCAACTCCCAAGCAGCGTTGAACTGGCGATCAATTCAGGAGGTATCATAGCTAAATCTCACAGCTCCAATTGATCAATGATTTTACTTCTTCGGCACCCAGCATCCATGTAATCCATAAGGTAGACCGTAAGGGAACTTTGCTCTTGCAATCTCTTCAAATGTGGATCCGTCAAGTAAAAGTGCGTAACCATCTCCATTTTTCTCACTGATCACGGAGATCAGCACACCTGCGATCATTTCCATATAATTAATAATTCAAAAGAAGATTTAATCAAGAAGTCATTGGCTAAACTTTATTTTTTATTCAATATTTGAGGTATTTGTTACGTTAGCAAGACTCAAATCAAAAAGCAATATCCGGAAATGATTCTCTAATTGAATTTTGTTGATTGGATTTTTTCTTCTTTGATATAATTAGGGTTATAGGGGGCAAAAAGCATGTAGCTCGTTTAAGAAATAGTCTTTGGATGAGTCAAATTCCGTGTACAATATCCATGTATATTTCTGATGTTATGTAAAAAAGAAAACAAGTGTTTCAGTTAGGGTTTTGAATGGTTTTCCATGGCAAAGGAATAGACAAACCTCAATACATGCATAGAACAGCCCTTTTGAGCCAAATGGATCTAATATTTCGATTTTTTTTTTTTTTTTTGAGGATGAGTACTTATTCATATTAACTAAAATGATTGGTAAACATGAAAATGAGATAGCATTTACTCACCATCATCCTCTTCTGTAGCACCTGGGCGAGCCACAAAAAATGGTTCCGAGGGCACAGCACCCTCCTCGTACCAATTCTTTGCCTTCTTCGTGAACAAATCAATCTACATTGGTATTTACCAAAAACAACATTAAAACTAACTTTCGAAGAAGTTAAGCAATATTAAACCATTTGCATGAAATTGGAAACCATTTTTTTTAAATTAAAAATTCAATCGCATGAAATTGCGAGTCAAAGGCAATACATATGCATAATAAGTTTTTTGAATATATTGAAAAGATTATAAAACCAATAGCCAAAACCAAAAATAAAAACATACAGGTATAGTAAGTAATTTTAGTATTCGTGACTTTTACCTTAGTGAGGGTGTTGGGGAAGTTACAAGGGCGTTGTGCTCCACAAGCATAAGCATATCTATATTTTTTGCCCAAATATGCAGGGTTAAAGCTGCACATGTCCATTCCTTTCCCATGCTCTTCTGGGTCCAACGCCGCCTCCAATTTTCCATATGGGCTCCCATCCAAAGGAATTATGAACCTCCCGACCCTACGTACAAATACGTGCACCCCTAAATTATTAATCTTTCCCATGCATCTTGCTAGTTGTTACTCTATATCATGGCATCAAAAACAACGTTTTCTTTGTTAGACAATGTTAATTTTTTTATATATATATATAGTTTCAGCTAAATGTCATGCATGAGCTCATTATCCGAGCTGAAGAAATAAAATAAAAAAAGTATAATAATTAATTGAGGATCAACTACATAAAGAGGACAAATAAACTAAATGATGATAGAATAGTTTTTGGCAAACATATACATGTCTTTGTTTACAATAAGCATAACATCATTGACAAAGAATAAATTAACGATAAAAGGGAGACTGAATAATTAATTAATCAATTACGTACCTAGCGTCTGGCAAGACATCATCACCCATAAAAGCCCGAAGATTTTGTAGCCTAAGCCTCTCCAGAATAGTCGTGTCCGCATTATGCTCACAGCAATCGGCAATGATGGCAGTCACCCTCCCATCTTCATCTTTCTCTTCATAAGCATTGATGAAATGGAATGTTACATATAGAGGTACTTCCACACTTGCCACCTTCAAAAATCCCAAAAAAAGAATACCATATAAAATCAAATCTACCCATAAATTAACTTGCAATATGATTAATCATATTACCATTAATGGTCCTGATCATAATTAATAACGATAATGATGTAGGAGAGGAGAGAGTGGACTTACTATATTGCCACTAGCTTTACACATAACATGCATAAACCCTTTGGAATCCGGGTGCCACTCAAACTTGTACAATGGTGTGGGCTCAGCTTTTAGTAAATTTTGTGCAGAATATCTCAATGGCATTTCTGGCACTATCACATAATGTTCAGTAACCGGAAACGAGTGGACCCATCCCGGAGCAGGACCTCCACGACAATCCACCCGTCCGATTACTTTCCTCTCGTTACTTCCAGGTTCCATCCTCACCACCAAGTATCCAGGCTTCAACAAATCAGGCAACAAAGTTAAGAACTCAGTGTCTGTCACAATTGGATGCGCCGAATGTATTAGACCCCCTAGTGAATCACTATATTCAAATTTTCCTAATGTTTCCAATGTGTTTGGATCAACAATTATTGACCCTTTTTGTGTTTCTGTTAAGCAAACAACACGTCCATCGCCGAGCTTGACCACGCCAGTGTTGGCGTTATCAGTCAATGATGCCCCGGAGAAGAGGTTAGCTAGTTCTCCTATGTAGGCGAGGAAATTATCAAGCTTTGGAACCTCAGAGAATTCACGGTAACATAGTTTGTTGTTGTACTTTGCAGCCTTGTAAGCCTCCGATTCGATTTGGCGGTGGCCAGCGATTAATCGACCATTTTCGAAATGGAGTCTGACTAACGTGGCATAGCCATCGAAAAGGTGCCGGAAGTTGTAGCTTCCTATGTGCCACAGGCCTGGACCATTTCTAAGATACGTTCCATTCTGCATGAAATCAAATTCAGGAGATTAACCAACACTAATTAAAACAAGGATTAAAAAAAGAAGGATTTAAATTTAACTCTTCCGTTTAATTAAGGTCAGGAGGTACGTTTTGTTTTAATTCTATATAATAGTAGTATATATTTTATGTTGTATGATGGTATGATATTTACTTGATTTACAAAGCTTGGAAAATCTTTATATGGATGCGCACTAGCTAGATCATCTGAATGCAGGACAAGGAATGATTTGAGCCCCATGATGAATTATATAGTATAAATAAAAGGATTATTGTAAAATTAATAAAATATGGATTCTTTCCTCGCATAAATTGGACCAGTACATGATAAAGCTATTTGTAGCTCATTTTATATGCTGAAAAAAGAACGAATTAATCTCAACCTAACAAATGCACGAGGTTTTCATGCCATGTAGCTTAACGTATGAACATAATAAGAGAGGATTAACAAATGAAAATCTTGATGGTAAGCTGCTATACATCTTTCTGTGTATGAAAATGTGTTGATGATGAGAAAATAAATCCTTGCCAAAGGTATTTCCTTGCTAATATATATATATATATATATATATATTGTCTGTGATAGCCGTACAGGTAATTGAAAGATTTTACATACCAGCCATAAAGGAATTTCTCCTTCAACTACTACCTCTCCTTCCCATCTCTCTTGCTGGACACTAGTCCATGCAACATGATTCCTGTCACCAGCAAGTTCCTTCTCTAGTGATGGAATCACGGTTGGTGCTTGGGTTGCAACTTTAGTGAACACTGAGTCTCGAGGGTCACGTTTTCTTGCGAAAATACCCTTACCAAAGGAAAGCCCTTCTCTTTTGCTATCATACTGATCAGAAACCATTGCATTTGATGGTGAAATGCAACGACCAATTTTGGCTGAAAATAGCAAGGAAGCCATGAAATTAATGAAGTTATATTACGAGAGTGATTGTCTTAATTATGTAGTAAGATGGTTTTGAGATTGCTAGGGCTGTAGAATAGCATGTACTTATAGGAATACCCAGAAAGACATACAAAGTTGGATAGACATGGGGATTCGTTTTTGGCATCTTAATTAGTGGAATTCCATTCCACTATAGGCCACTGCTTGCCTTATTTGTCCTTTTTAATCAATAGAAATTAATCAATCTAGTGTGGGTGTACTCTACGTTAAAGAAAAAAAAGATGCTCCTGGCTTTGTATGTCCAAGCTCACTTGACTTCTTAGACATAAATATATATGTTCAAATCTTCTAAACCAATGTAGCGCTGGCACATATATAATTATTAATATATTAATTCTTTTAAATTGTTGATATTAGTTTTTATATTTATTTAAGAAGTATATATATATATATATATATATATATATAGAAAATACTATAGAACTACTTTAGTGTTGTAATCTCTACCTTTACTAATGTATATTATCCTACATATAGAAATAAAAAAGATTGGCAAACTGATAGATTAAGTCTCCTATTATTTTTAACTTGGTATCTGAGCCTTAAATAACTTAAAATTGTTTTTTTTTTTTTAATGGACTTTTCTTTTTAGCCAGTCTCCTATTATTTTTAACTTGGTATCTGAACCTTAAATAACTTAAAATTGTTTTTTTCTTTTTTTTAATGGACTTTTCTTTTTAGCCACCGGTGCAGACTTCCTTTGCCTTTGCTGCACCACCAATGCGAACCTTTTCCTCTACCGCACTACTATTGTAGACTTTCTCTTCTTCATTTACACTGGAGGCTTTCCTTGCTCCTATCGTGCCTCTACAAAACTTGTTCTCTTCCTCTGTTCTACACTCTACTCTTGCTAATGTTGGCTGGAATCTTGCCACTATAGATGTTTCAAATTTGTAGACTTCTATTATTGTTGTTGTTGTTATTGTTGTTCATCTTGTTTTAGTGGATGCTATTGTTCCACTCTCCAATACCCATCAAGTTATTTCTCTAAAATTGACAAACACAAATTACTTGTATTGACAAATACAGATGAAGCCATATCTCTTTGGACAAAGCCAATTTGTTAATGGCTCACTCTCGTGTCCCTCTCCTCATATGGTTGCTGCTGATGATATTTCTATTTAGGTTAATCAATTTTTTCTTTATTGGAAATAGTAGGACCAACTTATTCTAAGTGCACTGCTTTTTTCGCTTTTAATAGATGTTTTCCATCTTGTTGTTAACCGTCAAACCCTCACTTCTTTGTCTAATTCTCGTATTATGCAACTTCATGATTCTTTTCAAGATCTTTAATAAGGTGATGATTCAGTCACTAGGTTTATCCAATATGTTAATGCATTATTTGATGAATTAGCTATTGCTGGCCAATAAGTTTTGTTAGAGGACTTTAATTTGTTTGTGTTTTGTAGTCTACTAGGTGAGTTCAAAACATTGGTAACAATTATGACCAAGACAGATCCTCTTTCATTCATTTTCTAACTCATGAATTTCTTCACAAGACCTCCCTTCAATCCATGGGTTATGCTGCCATTGGTGCTCCTTTACTTCCCATGTCAAACTAGTTCCTTTCAACTCTTGTTGCCCAACTTCAGTCTTCTAGTTCCTTTAGTAAAGGCAGAGAACGATTTCAGGGAGGGTGGCATCCCAATTCTAATAATGGTAGAGGACACAGGTTTGCTTTTAAGTTTGATTTTTGCATCTTCAATGGGCCTTTCAACAATGACTGAAGGTAGAGAAATAAGTAATGAACTAGGGGGCAACATGGCTCTTCACAACAGTCTAATGTGCAGTGCTAACTATGTCAAGTCTTTGGCCACTCAACCCTTTAATATGCTCAACTTTAGTGCCATAACTAGTACCAACTATGCTCAACTTTAGTGCCATAACTAGTACTTTAGCGCAAATTTGGCGTTGAGCAATATTTTCTCAACAAGTTCTGTCAATTGGTTTCCTGAAACTTGTACTAATCAGCATGTCACACCTAATTTTGTGAATTTGACAGGGTCCGAACCATATCTCGATAATGATCACTTGCATATTGATGATGGTGAGGGACTTTCCATATCTTATATTGGTCATACTAAGATACATACACCACATTGAACTTTTACTTTTTCTAACGTTTTCATGTCCCACATATTTAAAAACCTTTGTTTTCTATTTAAAAATTCTGTCTTAATAACAATGTTTATTTAGAATTTTACTTATTTGTGTTTTATTTTAAGGATCTCAACACTAAGACACTTCTCCTTTCCAGTCAGAGTAAAGATGGTATCTATGTTTTGATCAAGTCTTATATCATGTCAATTCCTCAAGCTTATTGGTCTCCTTATGTATCTGCTTTTGGTGATCTATGACATCATCGACCGGGTCATCCTACTTCTTATATTTTTAATTTTTTAGTCTCAAAAAATAAGATTGCTTGTAACTCTAAATGCTTTTATTTTCAGTGTCAAACTTGTTTGTTAAAAAAATCATCGCATTTGTCTTAAGGACCTACGAGCCATAAAACTTCTGCTCAACTTGAATTAATTTTTAGTGATTTTTGGGGTCCTGCTCCTCTTTTTTCATTTGATGGTTTTTTCTATTTTATTATTGTTGTTGATGCAAAAACAAAATATATATGGTATTACCCTCTTGTTGCAACGTCTAATGTTTACTCTATTTTTCATCAATTTCAAACTCTCATTAAGAGTCAATTTTTTGCTAAAAATTACATGTTTTTCAAATTGATTGGGGCAGTGAATACTACAAGCTATCCATTTTCTGTCAAACCATTGGAATTCATATTCATGACCTTATACTGATGAACAAAATGGAACAATTTAACGTCATCATAGGTATATTTTGGAAACTGGTCTTTCTTTTTTAGGACAATGTAAAACACCATTAAGATTTTAGAATTATGCTTTTGAAACCTTTGTTTATCTTAACAATCAAATGTCTACTATTGTCCTAAACAATAGATCTCCTTTTGATTATTTTTACAATGGTCTCCTGATTATCATTTATTATGTATGTTTGGGTGTTTTTGTTTTTGCATCCCTATCATAATCATAAATTAGACTTTTGTTCCTTTCCATGTGTGTTTTTAGGCTATAACTCTTCTCATCTTGGTTATCATTGTCTTGACACAACATCTCAACACATTTATATCTCTCGTCATATTCGTTTTCATAAACATGTTTTTCCTTTTGACATATCTATATAGATTGTACAATTTACCTCTCATTCCTCTAACCACTCTGATCCTACCCTTCTACCTAATCTCCTCTTCTCCCTACTGTTTCACTCTCTATGGATTATAGAGTCCACCCATGTGCCTTTTATTCTCATACACTTGTTTCTACTCATCTGTAATAGCTCAAAACTTCACCTTGTCCATCGCCACATATGTGTCTATCTAACAATCATGCTGTAAGTAGAGGGGTTTGCCCCCTTTGCTTTGCAATATATTAGGCATGTTGTTATTGGTTCTCTTGATTGTCTTACTACTACTTTCCAATTCTTTACCAGTGATCAGTCTGCTACGAGCTTTGCCTCTACTATGAGCTCTGCCTTAAAGGAATATGTTAGAGAATAATATAAATCATATCTTGGGACCTCGCTTAACAATTTCAGCTATTAGTTTGAGATGATTCTTTGACAATTAAAGACAGATTATTTGAAAAGAAAATATTTAATAATACAATTTTGAATTAACAATTTTTATGTAGTAATTGTATTCCATATAATCTTGTTGCTTATATTTACTTTTTTATTTTGTTAGGGCTCTCTTATATTAATTTAGACCAATTAGTCTTGTTAATGGTTTTATAAAATCATAACTAAGGTGTTGTCTATTAGGTTGAGAAGGGTGATACATGAAATTATTAGTCCAAATCAGCCAACTTTTATTATATTTTTTTATAGTAAACAATTAAGCCAGGAAATGGTAAAACCAACAAACCAAAATGACACGAATAACAAAAATAGTGCACAAGCATAGCTCATGAAGATACAGGACACTGATTCAATACTAAACAAAAATCTATCCCATTGTTGAATCCTTGACACAACCAAAAGATTAATGTCTCCTCCTAAGCGGAGTAGTGTCAAAGTAATGAATAACTCAGCAAGACTGGGGTTGAACCACAAGGAGGTGAACTATATAAAATTATAAACAATAAATGAAAAGGAGTTGAAGAGAATTCTTAAAATGTGATATTGATGTAAGGATTAAACAAGAAAAAAATAATTTTCTAGGTTAGAGGATCTATTAATGATATTTCGAACAAGTATAATATAAACTCTTTTGATTACTTAACTGGAAACCACACACAAAGAAAGTTTCAATCAGATTATAAAATGTAAACATGATTACATTAGTTATCTTATTCGAATAATGCTAATACTTGTAAATGTTGTCAGGTATTCATGATGCTAACTTATGTTAACAACAAATTAAATTCTTTTCATAGCACATGTGTCAGTTATACCATACAATTATGCTATAAAAGTGCTAAGTATTTGTTGTACCAAGGGTTATACAATATAAATCTAGATTAATCATTTAACAAGCAAAGTATTAAAAGTGAACAAGATAACAAATACAAAATATGTTAGTATCAAACATTAAAATCCATGTTGAGTTTATACCATACTTATTTTTACACTATTAGTGTAATGTTTTCATCTTGATATGATAAACTTAACTAAACATAATAAAAGAGAGAAACATAAATAAACAAGATAAGAACATAAATAAGATACAAGTTAACTAAGAAAGAAAAGGAAATGAAAAACATAAACAAGAGATTAATATAAGAAAAACTTAAACATTACAAAAAATATAAAGAGAGAGAGCAAGAACATATTCTTGATTTGAAAACCAAGATGCCTAAATGCATGGAAAATGTCTCCTTTTATATGCCAAAATTTGAAACTATTGATTTGATGACTAATTATTGAGTGGGAGGCCACCTTTTAAGCTAGTAACAATCCTTACCTTTTTATTTGCAGAAAACGTCATTGCTAATATCAGAATTTGAATAGATAGTCTCATGAAAGTTATGAAAAATTATCTTAGCTTTCCAAGAAAAGAACAATGAGGTTATTTGGACTTCTAAAACTCGAGATATGGGCTGGACACTGAACAATATCTAGGCTGCAGGACATATTTGAACTTCTCTTTTGATGTTAAGATTTGGACTTCCAGATGGTAGAATTGAGTTTAGACTATGATGAATGTTTTAGGCCTATGTCTTAGCTTTTTAACCATATAAACCAAACTGAAATCCAAGATCTATAGCTCTAGATATGACCCAATGACTGAACAGTGTTCCAGTTTAAATTGAATCAATATCTCTTTTCTAAGCTTAGCCTTTTCTTTGTCTTTTTAGTTTTAATAGTTAATCATATCAATCAATCATTTGAATTATGAGATATGATTGTATTTAAAATGAGCATTTATGATAAATTAAAGCTATTTTATATTATCAGACTTGTTATTATAAAACATGTTATAGTTAAGAAGTTATTGATACTTCAAGTGCAAAATAATGATATAAAACCTTGATAAAAATGGAGTTTTAAGTACTAATCACAACTCCCAACCAGCTTATTATTAATCTTTAGTAATCAAAGCATGAAAATAGAAAAATAATTTGTAAGTTCCACAAAGTAAGGCATTCATCATTCAACTTCCGTTACTCTATCCAAATAAACAAACTTTCATTAAATTTTTGTATCTGCTTCGTACTTCTTAAATAAGATATTAATAAACCTTGTTTTTATGTGCTCAATATATGAAAACATAGATATGATGAGGTTTTTATTGGAAGAAAACAATATTCTATTTATTGTTTTTCTAAGATTAACTTCCTTGGATTGAGATTATTATTATTTTTTTTTTGCTTCAATATATATACAGATGACATAATGCATTTTTTACCCATGTAATGAGCTTTCGGCTAATGACTCCTAGACCAGTTGATCTTAGAGCATTAGGTGTTAAGACACCCCTATAAGTTTAGTAACTCGGGTTGTAGTTACTGATACCTAAATAGTACAATGTTTGATTCCTTTAAGTTTTTCTCCTTAACCCATGCAACAAACATTAGGCCAATAACTTTTAAGTCAATTGGCTTTAAGGTATTAGACATTAAAACACCCTTTCGGGTTTAATTGCTTAGGGTAGAGAGGCTACGAAACAAAAATTATTTATGTTTTTATTATCATCAATTTTTTTTTACAAATTATATTCTATCGTTTTTTCTTAGTTGTTACCTTTAACAAAAGAACATAAATAATGTAATAATCTAGTATGCAACTCATAATCCTATGTTAAAGTATGTGTGTGAAAATAAAGATTTAAGAATGCTTGTTAAATAAGTATATGAGCAGAATCAATTGATAATAATACGAGAGTTTGTAAACCTAAATATTTCAAGAAGTATTATGATAGACCTTGTTAAGAATGTTTACTAAGATACGTCTCAAGAGTCACTTTAACAAAAGAACTTCTTTACTCTGTTATTTTAGTAACAACAGTTTTGCAAATGGTTTATAAAATAGAAAACACAGTTAGTTATTTTTTTTTAATATCAACTACTACCTCTTCCCTCCAACCAAAACGAGACATTGCCCTTAATGTCCTAAGATAGAAAGATAGAATATATAAAGCATCACCTGAATAACAAATACTGACAATCCTAAAACACACTTAAACAAATATAAAAAATAATAAAACAAAATAATATGCTATTAATAAAACCAAAAGACATAAGGTTTCATAAATAAAGGCTCAAATCTAAGCTTTTTATAGCTTTTCTTAATTGACCAATTTATGTGATTGATGGAGATATTAATTACAGGGATGAAAGATTATAGTTAGTTAATCAATTGTTTAGCAGTAGTAGCAAAGATTATGATTTTTCATACCAAAGATGTTAGAGATTTTTATTCCATAGCATGATCAAGAAAAGATAACAAATTATCATAAAAACCATTAACATTTAACAGACCTATGAGTTTATGGTGAATGTTGAGTTGGACCCAAGAGGAAATATGAAAGATCTATTCTAATGTGCCTAGACCATCTCGTAAGGCAATAAAGACATTAACATGGTTAAACATTGCATTTATTTGATCAGACATTGTGGAGACCTGTAGTTACTCTCCAATTATTTTTCCAATGATATCCCTTTTTGCTAAAGCTTTGGGGATGACCTCCAAAACTTGACTACCTCTAAAAAATACAGCTATTGACACACCCCCCTATTAATCTAAGGCTGCCTATTCTATACATTAAATGAATCTTTCTCTTAGCTAGTACCTAATCAAGATGATTTGCTAATTCTAAAAACTCTTTTTCTTTCCCAAGACTAGATCCACCAAAAACATAAATATTTTTTATGTGATGACTTGAGGAACTTATCATTTCTACACACTTGTATATCTGTTGAATGTATGGTTTGAGTTGAAATAAAGGGAAGCAAAAGAAGATTTTATAGATGAGAGATTGAAATTTAATCATATCACCTATATATAGGCTAGTTGAAATCTCTCTCTCTCTCTCTCTCTCACTCTATTTATTTATTTATTTGTTATTATTATTATTTTATTTTTTTAAAAAAGCATGTTTATGTATAGATAGTTGTGATTGTGGCTTACATCTTCCTTTGATTTTACGTCCAAGAACGACTTCAACGCCCTTTATGGGTCAGAGAAAGGCTTCCCATCCAGTTTTCTTAAAAAAATGGCAAACAGGATCTTTTTTAGTCAAATTTCCAAGACTATGTTGAGTATGTTTTTATAGAATTATGGCTATAAATCATGCATTGCATCATGCACGTCTTCACTAGGGTGCATCCTAAGAGTCATTAGAAGATCATCTAAAGACTTCTTACTTATGTCATCCTTAATGAATTGTATTTTATCTTCACAACTTACAGATATCATTCCTAAAGAACAACATGTTGCATTACAAGTCCATCTAGCATATTTGTGATAGATTTTTAGTCGTTTTACACGACATTTATTTGTAAAAGTGCTTTTTCATGTTCCAAGCATGTATAAAATGAAATAATTGGAGGACTCACCTGATAAACGAACCTTTGCTTCAATTAGCTAGCAAATATCTTTAGGAATTCCATGATTCATTAACAACCTCAATCTTGCACACCTACTATGATAAATTTTTGTATTTGCATTCTGAGGCAGAGTGAGAAAATTCAAGAGTGGTGTTCATTTTCAAATGAGAATTGGAGAAGAGATTCAAAAAAGGGGGAAATAGAAAAGAATTACACAAATATATACACATATATAAGTTATCATGAGAAACTGAAAGAACCAACTTAAGAGTCACGTAGTATCGTTATCCACCATTTGACCAGGGTAAGAGAGACTAGCAAAACAAAAGTCACCCTAAAAAAACCACAAAAAAATGTAAGAAAAAAAATAATTTTTATAAACAGGATTACCCAATTCAATGGAGTTATTTTCAACTGAAAAATTATCAAAGTAAACTTTTACACGATGTCCATTTAGCTTGAAAACATTGTCATTCTTTGAATTCTTGATAGCATAGCCCCATATGGATACACATGTTTCACAATAAAATGATTGCTCCATCTTGACCTTAGTTTTCTAGGAAATAAATGGAGTCGAGAATTATTAAGCAAGACTTTTTGACCAACTTTGAATGTTTTTCTTGGTATTTTCTTGTCATGAAACTCTTTGATTCTTACTTTATAAATTCTTGAATTTTCATATACAACATTTCTTATTTTCTCAAGCTCATTTATTTGTAATTTTCACAACTGACTAGCATCATTAAGGTTTGAATTAAAAATTTTAATAGCCTAATAAGTGATAAGGTTTTTCATAGACTAGTCTATAAGGTGACATACCTAATAATGTTTTATAAGCAGTTCGATAAGCCCAAAGCACATCATTAAGTCTTAAAGACCAGTCTTTCTTATTAGGGTTCACTATTTTCTCCAAGATCTGTTTAATATCCCTATTAGCAAGTTCTACTTGTCCACTTGTCTGATGATGATAAGAGATGACAACTTTGTATGTTATTCCATATTTCTTCATTAAAGACTTAAATGACTTGTTACAGAAATGTGTTCTATTATCACTTATCATGGCTCGAAGGATTCCAAATCGACTTAAAATATTTTCTTTCAAAAACTTTATCATTGTTTTATGATTATTGTTTCAACTTATAATTACCTCTATCTATTTTGAAACATAATCTACTACGACTAATATGTATAGGAAACCAAATGATGGATGAAACGGACCCATGAAATCTATACCCTAACAGTCAAAGATCTCAATGACAAGAATAGGATTTAAATATATCATGTGATGTTTTGAAATAGATCCAAACTTTTGACAATTTTCATAAGTCTTGCAAAATGCATGTGAATCCTTGAACATAGTGAGTCAGTAAAATCCACTTTATAAGATTTTTACAGTTGTCTTTCTTGATGAGAAATGACCCCCACATGCCTTAAAATGACAAACTTTAATAACACTACTTACCTCATTATCAGGAATGCATCTTTGAAATATTTGATTAGGACAATATTTAAATAAATAATGGTTATCCCAATAAAAGTCACTTTGTTTAATAACTTTCTTTTATCTTGGCTACTTGAATGAGCTAACAATTATCCTGAAACAAGAAAATTAATAATATTAGCAAACCAAGGTATTGTATGGACAGAAAGTAAAGATTTATTAGGAAAGTAGTCATCAATTGGTGTGATGTCAGATCTTGAATCTGTTGTTAATTTTTACAAATGATTTATCAGGAAAATAATATTTTCGGTGCCTTTCTTGCCTTTGATTGTGATATCAAATTCTTGAGGTAACAAAATCCATCGTACCAATCTATCCTTAGAATCTTTTTTTAAATGAAGATATTTGAAAGTTGTATAATCACTCAAAACAACAACAAGTGAGCCAACTAGATAAGATCTAAACTTGTTACATGCAAATACGGCTACAAATAATTTTTTTTAGTGGTAATGTAATTTATTTAAGTATTATTTAAAATTTTATTTACATAGTAAATCATATAGGGTTTCTTATCTTTTCTTTGTCTTAAGACAGCACCTACGACATAATCACTAGCATCACACATTATTTCAAAAGATAATGACCAATCAAGAAGTTGAATGACTGGATCAGAAGTAAGCAACCTTTTAAGTTTAACAAAGGCTTTTTCACATTGTTTAGTCCAGTCAAAAACATTTTTCTTTGTTAAAAGGTTACACAATGGTTTAGATATTACACTAAAATCTTTGATGAACTTGGTGTAAAAACCAGCATGTCCTAAGAATGATCTAACTTCTTTAATAGATTTTGGTGTTGGCAAGTTAAGAATTAACTCCATTTTAGATTTGTCAACCTCAATTCCTTTTAATGAAACAATATGACCAAGTATAATACTATTTATTACCATAAAATAATATTTTTTTCAATTCAGTACAAGATTTTTATTTTCACATCTGCTCAAAACCTTTACTAAGTTAGTCAAACAATCATTAAATGAATCATCAAAAACAGAAAAATCATCCATAAAAATTTCAAGAAAACATTCAACCATATCACTAAATATACTAAGCACACATCTTTAAAATGTGGATAGTGCATTACATAATCCAAAAGGCATTCTTCGATATATAAACGTACCAAATGGACATGTGAATGTGGTTTTCTTGATCTTTAAATGCAATTTTAATTTAATTGTAACTTAAATAGCCATATAGAAAATAATAAAATTCATGACCTAAAACTCTTTCTAAGATTTGATCTATGAAAGGTAGAGGGAAATATCTTTTCTAGTTATTGAATTAAGTTTCCTGTAGTCATTGCATATGCGCTAACCAGTAATAGTCCTAGTTGGAATTAACTTATTTTTCTCATGTGTTATTAAAGTGACTCCATATTTCTTGGGTACAACTTGGATAAGACTTACCCATTTGCTGTCAAAAATAGGATAAATGATTCCATTATCTACAAGCTTAATGACTTCATTTTCACTACTTTTTTCATATTAAGATTAAGCCTTTGTTGCATTTCTCTAGAGGGTTTAGTATTTTTCTTTAAATAAATTAAGTGTGTGCAAATCAAAGGACTAATTCCTTTTATATCAGCTATAGTCCATCCTGATGTATTTTTGTGTATTTTCAGAGTCTATAATAATTTACCTTCTTGATATGCATTAAGTTTGGAAGGGATTGTTACCAGAAAAGTTTCTTTTTCTCCCAAAAATGAGAATTTAAGATTGAATGGTAATGGTTTCAAATCAGGTTTTGGTAGTTGAACATTGGAAGGTATAGACTCAATTGATCATGGTGATAATTCTTCAATTCATGGTCTTCAATTACTTTCTTTTGATTTTTCTTGAAAATAAACCATTTGCAAATCTTCAAATTCATTAAACTTGATTTGACTAGAAGTAGTTTCAAATTGATCATGAATTAATTTTTCAATAAAGTCCAGTTTTTATAAATCATTAACATCTTTAGGTTGCTTGCAAATGTTGAAAATATTAATCTCCAATGCTAGGTTTCCAAATGATACCTTCATTAGTCCATTCCTATAATTAATCAATGCATTAAAAGTTGCGAGAAATGAACGTCCTAAAATAACAGAAACTAAATTAAATATTTTAACAGGTTGTGTATGCAAGATAATAAAATTCACAGGATAAATGAATTTATCAACTTATACTAACATATCTTTAACTATTCCTCTATGCACTTTTACAAATCGATCAGCAAGTAAAAGAGTTATAGAAATTGGTTTTAACTCACCTAGATTGAGACTTTAAAAAACTAAATATGGAAGTAAATTCACCCTAGCTCCAAGATCAAGTAAAACCCTTTCAATTTTATGTTCTCTAATAAAGTAAGAAATTATAGGACAACCAAGGTCTTTATATTTCAAAACATTATTGTTTTGAAGAATGACACTTATTCGGCTAAAAAGACTTTCTTTTTCATATTCAGTTTTCTCTTCATAATGCACAAATCTTTCAAAAATTTAGCATAAGGAGGTACTTGTTTTATAGTATCCAATAAAGGAATATTGATTTAAAGATTTCAGAGCTATGATTGACTTTCCTTTGTTTGGTCATGGCAAGAGGAAATGAAAATGCTAGCGAGGAATCAATCTTTTCTTTGCAATGTTCATATTCAACCCTTTCCTTACCCTTAAAGATTAACTCATCATCTTTCTCATAAGGTTCAATAGTGGGTTTTTTAATAACCTCACCACTGTAAAGAGTGATGATTTATTTAACTTGATTTATGTGTTGGCTTTCAGAACTACTTGCATTTGTATTATATTGCCCCTTAAGATTTTACTATGGTTGAGATAAAAACTTATTTTTCTCTTGAAAACTGAGAGCAGATGTGAATTTTGTAAGAGTATTTTTAAATCTATCATGGTTTGAGCAAGTTGAGTGTTGATTATCTCTTGCTTGCTAATGAATACATGTAATGTTTCCTCAAGATTTCTTCTAGGAGGTGGAGAATAAGAAGGTGCAAATCCATGAGAATTTTAAAAATTATAATGTATTGAAATGGTAGCTGTGAAGTTTGTGCATTATTGTTATCACTTTTCCAACTGAATTTTAGGTGATTTCTCTATCTAGGGTTGTATGTTTGCGAGTATATGTTTACAATTAACCTCCCTATGGTTCGAACTTGGTCTTGTCAGATTATTTATTACTTTAACACTTCTACACTTGGGAGAAGACATCAATCTTTTAGCCGTGTCATCATGCTACAATTTAAGTCATTACAAGTGTTATAAACTTCTTCAAATTCTCTCAAATGCAAGTATGGATTTTCTAGATCTAAGCCATAAAAATAAGGTAAAAGTTGAATAATGATTGGCTTAAAATTAAAATGAGATACATCAGGAGGGAAAACTGTACATGAGGGTGCATTTGTTCTTGTAGGATTCATATGGTCTCTACGTGTTCTAACTTGATTATTTTCATTATTCTCATTATAAAGCAATTGGTTATCTTCTTTGGCCATATTTTCTAAAAATAATAAGGATACCCTACAAAGTCTACCACTTAATACACGTGATCAAACACTTATGCACATGGAGGAAGAGAATAAAATGAAAGAAAAATAAAAGAAAAAAAATAAATAAAACAAAAGAAACAAAAGTTAGATAAAAGAAAAGTGAAAAGAGAAAATAAAACAAAAACTATATTTTGTACAAGAACTTACCTCCCCGGTAACAATGCCAAAAACTTGACACAACCAAAAGATTGATGTCTTCTCCCAAGTGCAGGAATGTCAAAGTAATAAATAATCCGGCAAGACTAAGGTCGAACCATAAGAAGGTGAACTATATAAAATTATAAACAATAAATGAAAAGGAGTTGAAGAGAATTCTTGAGATGTGATATTGATGTAAGGATTAGACAAAGATAAAATAATTGTCAAGGTTAAAGGATCCACTAATGGCATTTGAAACAAGTATAGTATAAACTCTTTTTATTAGTCAACTAGAAACCACACAAAAAGGAGGTTTCAATCAGATTATAAATTATTAACATGATTACATTAGTTATCTTATTTGAATAATGCTAATACTTGTAAATGTTTTCAAGTGTTCATGAAGCTAACTTATGTTAATAACAAGTCAAGTTCCTTTCATAACACAGGTGTCGGTTATACTATATGGTTGGACTTCTCTTTTGATGCTAAGATTTGGACTTCTAGATGGCAGAATTAAGTCTTAGACTCTCATGAATGTTTTAGGCCTATGTCTTAGCTTTCAAGCCATATAAACTAAACTGAAATCTAAGATCTACAGCTCCAGATATGACCCAATGACTGAACATTGTTTCGATTTGAATTGAATCAACATCTCTTTTCTAAACTTAGCATTTTCTTTGTTCTTTCACTTTTAATAGGTAATCAAATCATTCAATTTTTTGAATTATGACATATGCCTGCATTTAAAATGAGCATTTGCCATAAATTAAAGCTATTTTATATTGTCAGATTTTTTATTATAAAATATGTTCTAGTTAAAGAGTTATTGATACTTCACGTGTAAAATGATCATATAAAACCTTGATAAAAACACACTTTTAAGTACTAATCAATCCTTCTTCAAGACATAAATCTTTATAACCCCAGCAACCTTAAGGAAATTAAAAGTTTCAACCCCTTATATTGGACGTAGTGTTAGAATCAATCTTAACAATCCCCTTTATAATAAATAAAATTTATTATATGAAATGAAATTGTTAATAATCCTCGAATAATAAATGGAGTTTTTCATAGTATAAAGAAGTAGTGAATCTAAGGACTAATCTTTAAAATTGAGTTTTTAGAAAGTATTTGATGTAGTGTTGTGGGATAACCAGCTCTAAGTTATGAATTTTAAGTGTTTTAGGTTTAAATGATATAGATGGATTTTTCAATGTGTTAGCACTATGTGCTGGTTTGTGTGTTTAGGTATTTGGGTTGCCTACAATAATGTAATGTATCTAGAGGAATTTAAAAAGGCAATCCATTATGTCCATCTCTAAGCTGGCTAGGAAGGGTCTTTTAGTCCTGCTTAATAAAGTGGCAGTTAACAACATCCTCAATGGTGTTACTATTTGGGTTTGAAGGTTAATTTCCACCAAACAATCTCTTATCAGAATTAATATGGACAATGATTTATGTCATGGTGTAGTTGATTTACTAAGATGTAAAGAAGGGTTTACTTGGAGACTGATGATATAGAAGGTTTGGAATCATCTTTTTTTCTAGAAAAAAGAAGTTGCTCTTTTTAGATAGAAATTTGTTCTTAATTAAGTTAATGCTTTCTAGCCTCTATATATACCTTGATATAATCTAAGTAAAGCCAGATTCAGATTTTGGCATAAGATTTTCTATTGTAAAATTTTAAGCTATTAAGCTAAACTTAGAATCAAACCATTGAATTGAACTAAAACTTTAGTAGAAAATTCCAGAGGTATTTTGCTATGTTGGGGTATTTCAGGTAAATCAAATTTTAGGAAGGCTTTGCCATATAAGTCAAAATAGTTTGTACAAGTTTTATTATTTACTTACTTTTCACTTGTGGATTTTCTATTTAGCAATGATCCTTTTTCTATGAAGATATGCAAGCTTCTTTTGGGAATTTCCTAGTTTTACAAGGATCTTTAATGGGTTGTAATATAATTTTCAAGTGTGGCAAAGATTTATTAATGTTCTAGAATTTGTTTTCTTATAAGGATGTTCTGTTCATTCTAGCTACAAAAGGAAAGAAGGACTTATGGTATTTAATTATATATTTGTTTCTAGGGTTATTGGGCAACATTATAGGCTATAAATAAACTTTATATCAGACTTGTATTGTTTTCTTTTCTTTTCTTTTTTCTCTTCTTACAATAGTATAAGGAATTAACTTATGATTTTTTTTTAATTATTTCAACCATAGTCAAATGCTTGTTTAAGCCTAATTAATAATTGATTTTCAGTTAGGATTTAAGGTTTGTTTGGATTAGGGTTTGGGTTTACTAGTATAGGTTTTGGGTTAGTTTTGTAAGTGAAACAATTAAGCTCACAAGGGTAGATCCATTGGGTTGAATTTTTTAATATACTTAAACTCTTGTAAGCCTAAGTTTTGAAAAACCTCTTGATCAATAATAATTTTGAACTTTTCAGTTTAATATGTGAGAGATTTTTGTATTATTTAGTTTTTGAACGAACTAAATTTGACTTATTGAAGATTAATTGGCTTCATGATTTATTTAACTTTATTCCAATAGTGTTTGTGTCTTAGAACAAGTTTCTATTATGTCTCACTCTTATCAAACCTCTTTTAATTTTTTTAAGATCAGATTTCAATCTTGATTGTGAGTTATTTGACCATAAGGTCCACATCATACTTTTTCTCCCTTTTCAAAGTGCCTAATAGGGTGGCAACTAAATTGATTTCTTTAAAACGACAATTTCTATAGAGCAGTGATTTTGATAAACAAAAGAGTGTTAAGTTGAATGGAACTTTTTAGCTCATTTTCTTTGGCCCAATTATATATGAACCTTATTAAAGGGCTATTTATGCTACATATGTAAACCTAAACCAATGCTCTGCTGCCATTGAAGAAGATGTTAGAATTGTCATTAAAATGACATTGTGACTCATTTATAGACTAATCACTAGCATGGCTAATTGGCATTAAATCTTCATTTCCCTCATCTTTTCTCTCTTATAGAAAACAAGGCTTTTAAATTGGCTGATGCAGGCAAATGGTCTAGCTCTATATAGAATTTGAGCTTGCAGTAGAGAAGGCAGTTTTACAATTAGGAATTGGTGTAAGAAAATTATTCCTTATACTTTCTTTTTAATACGCAGTTTAGTATAGATTTATTGATAAATTGGTTTGGATCTATGAGGTTTATTCTATTAGAGAATATTATAAATTATATCTTAAGGTCTCACTTAATAGCATAAGTTATTGGGTTAAGATAATTTTTTGATATGGTATTAGACCTTTAATGATTAAATTATCACGAGTTTGAATCTTAATATTTTCATTGTAATTTTCAAGTTCAAATAGATTTTATTTGAGGGACAATGTTATAAAACATAACACAAGTTTCAAGTCTTAATTGTTATTTATATATCACTTTTTATATGAGAAAAACATTAACATAAGTTACTTGATTATAGTTTTGTTGTATTCATAAGATTGTACTAACAATTCAATTATTAACCATATGTAAATTGTTTCTAGTGATACTAACAGGTATCAATTATCACCTTAAAGTAATCAAGAAAAAAACACTAACAAGATATTCACCTGAAAGCTTAAAGAATGTAAAGTAACTCATTACTCGTTATGTCTCTACCAAACACTTATCTTATGTTATTCAAGGCCTTGTGAGTCAAATGATCCTTAAATAAATAGAATCCATTACAAAGGAGATTTAAGCACTGGAAAAAAAAAATCAAACATGGTATGTTGTGCCCTTACCAAAAAGAAATAAACATTTTGGGTATAAATAGGTATCTATAATAAAGCATAAGCTACATTACACTATTGATCAATATTGTCATAACCTAAATTTGACACTATTTTCTTTAATTAAATTTTTAGGGGGGTTAAAATATAGGAATTAAAAGATCAAGTACCAACATTTGATTAAGGGTGTGATTTATAAACTTTTGAAAATATTAGGGATTATAATGTGTTTTATTTTAAACAAACTGTCAAATAAAATTCATTTTCAATTTTGAATCAAATTTAAATTTGGAAAAAAAAAAAATATTTGTGTTTACTTAGGACTGTGAGACTCTTGTGTTATAATTTTATAAATACACATTCTAAGAGATAAAATAGGAGACGAGTAGACAAAAACTCTCTATAGAGAGTAGATCTAAACACAAGAAAGAAAGAAAAAAGTTATTCATTCATCTCTCTTATCCCTCTTTATCACTGCATACATACATAAAACCAAGAGAATAAAACACACCAGCCTTATCTTTCTTAGCCATAAATATAAAAGACAAGAGCTAATTTCTTTTTCCTTTTATTTCCCAACAGAACAGCTCATTAAATCAATAACACTTAGCTGTGAATCTCCCACCAATCTAACCACAATTAACTCCATTTCTTCCTAACAATAATAACAACTAGAATTCTTCTTAACTAACCCAACACAATGTCCTCATACCTATGACAATTTCAATAGAAAATAGTATTGCTATCATTAGCCTCATCCCAGTCAAAAAAAAAATTAAGTAATGGTCATTTTGTGTGTCAAGAGGGGTAAGCAGAATCGGATCTTCGACCGAACTAGGACAGACCAAGGGAGGAGCAAGTAGGTGATTTCCACCTTCATCTAATTTTTATTAAATTTATAAAGTATTAATGTATAATGTTACTACCCAATTTTAATCAATTAAATTATGCATGAATTGCAATGAATGGTGAGATTAGCTTTGGCTAATATTGGATAACAGAGATTGATTGGTAATATTAGTTTTGGCTAATGGTATCCGTATGGGATAACCGATATTGATTGATAAGATTAGTTTTAGCTAATGGTATCCACATGGGATAACCGAGAGTGAATGATGAAATTAGCTTTGGCTAATGGTATTCACATTAAATAGCCGAAAATGAATTATGATATTAGCCTTAACTAATAATGATTCTAATAGTTGCATTTCAAAGTAGTCATTGATACACTATAGTAAAGAATAATGATGTATCAATTACAATTGGGATTAAGGTTTAAGGATTATAGACATATTTACCAAAGTTAGGAAAGAATAATCATACATGGAAGAATGCCAAACATACAAGGGATTTCTAGACCATAATACATGTTATTAATTGATATTAAATATAGATCAAAGAAAATAACACGGTTTAAGGTTGCACAAAGATGTGAAGCAAAATGTTAAAAACAGAACTAGTAGGAAGTTATTAATGAAAATCTACCTAATTAAATTATTGACACGATTACAAGTATATGTTCTTTGTCCAATTATATTATAAGAAATTGTTTATATGCTTACATTAAGTTTGGTTTGTTATAGAGACGTCTCATAGTCATAGTGCTTAGAAACTTCTTCTTATGTATTTTGTGATAACTATGTAATAGTACGAATAAACAACTTGTATTTTGTAACAAATGATATAGTGGTCATGGATAACTGATTAATATTATTGTAAAAATTTATGATGAAGACCTTCAAAACATAAAACATGTATGACGTGTAGAATCAGTTAATGATGTTTAATTATTAAAATGATAGATGGTATTACGAAATGCACCAATGGAATGTGATATATATATACATATATATATATATATAATCACCCCTTTTTCTGCTTATTATGAATAAACAATGTATCATAAATCTATGAATTTCATGGGTTATTACAATATTTTTTTTCCATGTAACTAGTCTTGGACTATAGAATTTATATTGACTAGTTAGGGTCTTAAATTTCTAATGACCATAATACTAGGTGGTGACTTCTTAAACATAATCTTTCTATATAAGAATAAGATGCTAAATACTAGGTAGTCATTAGAAATTTAGGACCCTAACTAGTCAGCATAAATTCTATGGTCCGAGACTAGTTACATAAAAAAAAAAAAAGATATTGTAATAACCATGAAATTCATAGATTGTAGTTACATAAAAAAAAAAGATATTGTAATAACCATGAAATTCATATATTTATGATATATTGTTTATTCATAATAAGCAGAAAATGGGGTGATTATATAAATAATAGTAAGATAGCTACACTTATCATCTATATGGATGATATCTTTAATATTGGTATGATATTAATGAGATAACAAATTTAAAGACTCACTTAGTATTTGAATTTGATATGAAAAACTTTGGAGTATGTCTTGGGTACTAAAGTTATGAGGTCTAAACAAATAATATTCTTATTAAAATGAAAATATGTTTTGAAATCAAGTTTGAATGTTAGCCTATCAATAAATTTATATAGGAAAATCATAGTTTTATGAAACTTAATAATCAAGTTCTCACTTATAAGGAATGATATCAAAGACTAGAGGGTCAATTGATTTATTTATTTCATACTCGATTGAATATCACTTATGATATTAGTGTGATAAGACATTGCATGTATACTTTACGTGAAGTTCATATGAATGTTATTATTAAAATTTTATGGTATTTTAAGTCAACACCTAGGAAATGTCTTATGTTTTGTAAGTATAATAAGGCAACTATTATTAGATATTGTGATTTAGATTGGTTCTCAAAAGAAGAAATACAATGTTTAACAATTGGTTACTTCATTTTCATTGGAGGTAATCTAGTTATTTATAAAAAAAAAACTAAAGGTTATTTTATTATCCAATGCAAGCAAAAGCTAAATAAAGAGAAATGATTAAATGAATTTAGGAACTATTATTGTTAAAAGAGGTTACAAAGGAGCTTGGTTTTCTTTCTAAAAGAGCTATGAGATTATATTATGAAGATCTGTTTGCTATTAAGATCGCAAGGATTGATATAACATGACCAAACTAAACATGTAGAGATTGATTGTAATCTTATATATAATAAGTTTAAAGAGAATAGTTAAAGTTTTGTAAGTGAAAATTATAAAATAAGTGATTGATATTTTAACTAAGATTATTTCTGGTTAAGCCTTTAATGACTCACATGTCTAGGCATGAGTAATATGTATAATCTACCTTGAGGAGGAGCTTTAGCATGAGTTAAAGGATTATATTTTTCTAATTATAGAAATTGATTGTATAATTTCTTTTTGTTCATAAGATTATTTTATATTACAAGGATTGCAATTTTTTTTCCTAGTATAACTAGGAAACTAATATATTATAACAATATAAAAGGCCTTTTTAAGGTCAGAAATAAACATAAAATTTACTTTATTTTGACCAAAAAAGGTATGGTTTTTTCTTATTTTGTTTGTTATATAGTTGGTGTGGTTATTAAAACATAAGAGAATTTTTGATTTTATTGTATCAAATTAGGACAACATTTATTCTTTGACTTTTTAGAGTTGCATATTAAGTTAAATATGTATATAAGCAGCATTTTGTGTGCTCAAACACAACCTTCTTTGCATTTCAATGGTATTAGAATGTGTACAAATCCTATTAAAATCCATCAAATTACTTTTTAAAAAGCTTTATTGGGTGTTTTAAAGTGGGTTGTTGATGCGTCATCCTTGGAAAAACTTGGCACTTGAGCTATTATAGGAGTTTTAAAGGACCACGTGGGCATTTCAAATGTTTTTTTCTTCATCCATATGCATAAAGTAGTCCAATAAAGTGGAAGTTCTTACTATTAAAAAGGCATCGGATAATAGTGCTTTTCATGTTTATAAAATGAAATGAATTGAATATTTGAGTCAAACTCAATAAATGGAGTCAGTTACATCTAAAAGAATATGTTAAAGAATAATATCTTAGATAAAAAGACTTAATAAAAAAAATTCTAATTATAAAATTAAAAATGGGTCATCTCTTGTAAAGTTGGATGATATCTAAACTCATATAAGAAATTCAATATGATTGAAGAGCCGCAAAGAGACACGGTGATCTAACATAAATCCTAAAGCCTAAGTTAATTCATAATCCAAAAAAGATGAGTTATAAGTAAGAGAAAATGTTAAAAAGAAATCCAATATATAAAAGATCAAGAATGAGCCGGCCATCATAAAGATTAAGTCTTTTAGATGGAATCTAAACTCAAATATGAAATATAATATGGTAACATAGTCATTAAATTCAAATAGACAAATAAAGATTTTAGAGTACAATCCACTTAACAACCTTAAAAGATATGTTATAAACAATATCCAATATAGAAAGTATAAATAAAAAAATCTAATATATAAAGCTAAGTATGAATTAACCATTATATGACTTAAGTCTTTTGGATATAATCCAAATTCAACTATTAAATTTATTATGATTTTGGAGCTTTAAAGATGTTCAATGGCCCAAGCAAGATCTTTGATCTTAAATCAATTGATTACCTTAAAATATGAGTTGTATGTAAAACAAAATCCTAGTTTTTAAGAGTTAATATAAAACTATTTTTGGGGCTTCACAAAAAAACTTAAGATTTTAGATTAAGATTGTTTTTTTTTTTTTACATGATATTAGATCTTTAGTATTAATAAAAATGATCAATTTTTAATGTATTAGAACATATAGCAAAATAAAAGAAACTATAGTTTCACAAACTCTAAAACTACAACATAATTATCGAGATCATTCTAATTTGATAAATTTTGAATGAAATGATCAATTTTTAATGTATTAGAACATATAACAAAATGAAAGAAACTATTGTTTCACAAACTCTAAAACTACAACATAATTATCGAGATCATTCCAATTTGATAAATTTTGAATGTAAAAAAATCTATCTTTTTTTAAGAAATTAGTGAGGCAACCCTATTATACTTGTCATAAGCCTAAATCCTAATATTCATAGAATAAAAGAATCCTTAATGAAAACTATATGACTAATATATAATCTAATTAACATTAGCATTCCTAACTTAAAAAAATCTTAGAAAATCTTAATAATTAAGAAAGTAATACAATAAAAATTAATAACTTATGTGATATGTGTTCAATGTCAAGCTCCCAAACCAGAAAAACAAAAATCATCATCAAGTTTATAATAAAAAATTAAACTTTTCCATTTTAAGGAAATGCATACTTCAAATATAGCATTGCTATCAATTTATGACTGAGATTGCTTGCTGCAAATAACTTGAAATTAAAATTTAGTAAAGATATATACATGTAGAATTATTCAACTTAGTCAAAACTTCTTAAGACCTAAAAATATCAAGGTCACATGAAGTATTAATGCTTAAAAAAGCAAATAGATATTTACTTGATGCTTAAAATTCATATTTGATATTACTTTTCATATATTCTTTATTGTAAAGATAATAATTATTTAACTTTGCTTATTGATTTTAGTAAGGCTACCCTTTATCTATAACGAAAGCCTTAGACAAGACAAAATAACATAAAAAAATCTTTTTAACATCTTACATTAACTTGATCCTCGTTTATAATATCTTCAAATGACTTTTTAGAAATTCTTATGCCTCTCAAATCCTTTTTTTTGTAAGATTGACATCCATGATATAAGGATCAGAATATATTTCTTTGTTATTCAATTTAATTTCAAAAGATCAAAGTTGTTTCTTTAGCTTCCTCTTTCAATATGTTTTCTACAATATGATGGGACAACTTTGATATTTTAAAACTAGAAGTGTTCAAATTTAATTCTTTCTTTTATACTCTCTTGATTTCATTAACTTGAAAATTAACTTTAACATTTTCATTGTCAATTCCCAAACTTTTCACAAGAATATGAGTTAAACATTTTTTCGCTTGCTTAACTTGGTCCCCACGAGACTTTCAACTATGTAAGGCATCTATAAGGGCTTGTAAAAACTATCCTAAATGTTTTCCACCTTCATATTTTATAAGGTTGAATACAAGTCAAGTGAAAATAATTTAATTGTTTAATTATCTTGTATAAAAATCTCTCTATGATCATATTGTATAAAATCCAAAATTAATGAGGATTACTAATACAGACTCTATCATCATGAATATTGTATTACCAATCATTGGCATTATAAGTAGGTTTTCATCTTATAAATCTTACCTTCTGATGACTAGAAATATTCTTCAATAAAATGTACACTTTTATACATGATATTTATGTAATAAACTATTTATTTATAAAAATATCATCATATAATGAAATTTGATCAAAATTAAAAACATGTCTATAGAAAGGGCAAATGTGAATTAAGTTTTCAATGCATCACATGTCATATGCATGATCACTTTTTTATATAAACATGATGCCTATATAGGCTTATAGAAATACATTTGGGTTTTGATTTACCTCAAGGTACATTTCTAGGTATGTCGCGATCTTTATCATGATCTCTATTTATGTCTATCCTTAAAAGTTGATCCAATTAATTAAATCTTTATGAAATGATTCTCTACATGGCCTCTTGAGCCCTTATAGTATCTTAGATTGTCTTAATTTATTTATTTTTTTGCATCGTAGGATAGGATGACATTGCCAACGTCTTCATTTATCAAATAGGTCAACCTTCTTTATAAACCATTTTTCATGAAAACATTATTCTAACATGGATTTGTATAAATAGATCTATGGTTTGGTCTACCTTTAGGTAAGTCTATAAGAATATCTCTTTTCTCATCATGATTTTTGTTTTTTATAAACCGTTTTTCATGAAAGCATTATGCCAATATGGATTTGTATAAATAAATATATGGTTTGGTCTATCTTGAGGTAAGTCTATAAGCATATCTCTTTTTTCATCATGATTCTTGTTTGCATCTCTCTATAACAAATGATCTAACTAATTAATCTTTGTAAAATAGTTTTTTTATGTAGCCTCTTAAGCCCTTATAATATCTTAGATGACCTATACTCTTTGATTTGCATTGTAAAATGAGATGATATTACCAACATCTCCATCTGTAAAATAGGTTGACTTGCTCTATACAACATTTTCTATATAGACATGATACCTATATAGGTTTGTATAAATACATTTAAGGTTTGACCTACCTCAACATAAGTCTCTAAGCATAATATTTCTCTACTTTTCATGATCCTTTTTCGTGTTTCTCTCTAACAATTGATCTAACTAAATAAATCTTTGTGAAATGGTTCTCTACATTGTCTTCTCAGCTCTAATAATGTCCTAGATAACTTGTATTCCTTAATATGCAATGTAGGATTTAATGTTGTCAATTTTTCCATCCATTAAATATATCAATCTAATTTGATATAATATATAGTGAAAAGAAAGAAACTAAGGTTTCATTAGACTTACAAATTACAGTTAAATTATAAAGATAATTTTCATTTGATGAATTTTAAATATAAAAAAATTCAAAATATAAACTACAAAACTCTAATTATACTAGTATAATGCCTATATTGTAATCCAGAAAACAAATCCTTATTAAAAGCTATATAAATAACTTTAGAATTTTTAAATTGAACAAATCCTGAGAAAACACAATAACAAAAAAAGTAATATAATAAGAATAAATATATCATAAATTACGTGATATGCATTCCATGTCATAAGCAAATTCATGGGTTCCTTTTAATTTCCATTTAATTTTAAAGAGTTTGTTTATATTTTATTTAAGATGAATAAAAAAGCATATCCAGTTCCCCAAATACATGCATAGTGAGCTCAACATAGTTGATAGAGAATAATATAAATCATATCTTGGGGCCTCACCTAACAGCTCAAGCTATTGGGTTGAGATGGTTTTTTGATATGGTATCAAAGCCTTGATGACCAAGCTGTCACGGGTTCAAATCTCACTATCTTTATTTATTTAATAAAAATTAAGCATAAGGTAATGTGGGTATGTGCAAGTTTCAAGCCGAAAGGGCTTTCACTTGATGGGGTATGTTAGAGAATAATATAAATTATATCTTGAGACCTTACCTAAAAGTTTAAACTTTTAGGTGAGATGGTTCTTTGATAGTAGTGACCTTTTCTATGCAACAGGGGCTTGCAACTCGACTAGTGGTTGCTAGAAAAGATAAAAGGAGACTTAGATCATTCATAATTCATATGTTGCGCCTATATATGTTTTGTTTTGGATAAGATAGCATGAAAAAAAGAAAGAACAGAGAAGCAACAATATTGAGAACAGAGCTGCTGCTTTGGAATGCAGTACCGTCTTTATTATATGATGTATCATATATATATGTATACATATATACATAACGCAGTAGAGGTGTGAGTAGAAGTGGAATAGAAGTCTATATATATATATATATAACGCAGCAGAAGTGTGAGTAGAAGTGAAATAGAAGTCTATAATTGTAAAGAAAACTAACAATCTAACCGACAATGTTTATCTTATAAGGATTGCATATCTTTCTCCTAAAAGAATTGGTATAATTAATCCTTTACATATCAAATAACTGTTGCTAAAGAATTGGCTAATATTTAGCCTTTTTCCAATACTCCCCCTCAAGCTGGATTAAGGGGATTAATTGATCCAAGCTTGGACAACAGTCGATGAAAATAAGCAGAGGTCAGGGATTTTGTGAACACATCAGCAAGTTGTCATGACTATGAACGTAATGAGTTTGGATAATCTGAGACTGAACTTGTTGACGAATAACATAACAATCAACTTTAATATGTTTTGTACTTTCGTGAAACACAGGATTGACTGCAATATGCATGGTAACTTGGTTATCACAAAAACAAAGTCATAGGGATGCTACTTGGAAAACCCAATTAAGATAGGAGACCTTTAAGCCAAATTAACTGATAAGCAGCTGATGTCATGGCTCGATATTCAGCTTTGTCACTAGAACATGCAATGACATGTTGTTTCTTGCTACGCCAAAAGACAAGATTACCACCAACAAACATGTAATGGTGAGCGATTGACTTGTGATCAATAGCATTACCAGCCCAATCTGAATCACTGTATCCAATTATCTGAGTGTGACCGTTTTTTTCCATGACAATTCCACATCTAATAGAACCTTTTAGATAATGTAGGATTCACTTGACAATACTCAAATGGAAAATAGTAGGTGCATGCATGAATTGGCTAACAAGACTAACTGCATAGGCTATATTAGGTCGTATAATGATAAAGTAAATGAGCTTACCTACAAGATGTTGGTAGTGATTAATGGACTGAAGGTGCTCACTATTTTTAGCAAGCTGCAATGTACTATCCAATGGAGTAGGGGCAGTGACACGACTAAAAGATTGATGTCTTCTCCCAAGTGCAGGAGTGTCGAAGTAATAAATAACTCGGCAAGACCGGGGTCGAACCACAGGGAGGTTAATTATACAAATTATAAACGACAATATTACAACAACAATAATAATAATAACAACAATAATAATAGTAATAACAATAACAACAACAATGACAATAACAATAACAATAATAATAATAATAATAATAATAATAATAATAATAATAATAATAATAATAAAGAAAGAGAAGAAGAAGATGATGATGAGAACTTGGAGATGGAAAATTAATGTAAGGCTTAAACAATAATAATAACAAATGTCAAGGTTAGAGGTTCCACTAATGGTATGTCAAACAAGTATAGTATAAACTCTTATTATTCAATTGGAAACCACACACAAGGGAGGTTCCAATCAGATTATAGATTGTTAACATGATTACATTAGTCATCTTATTCAATTAATGCTAATACTTGTAAATCTCGTCAAGCATTCATGATTATAACTTATGTTAACAACAAATCAAGTTCCTTTCATAGCTCAGGTGTCGGTTATACCATACATTATGGGCTATGAAAGTGCCAAGCATTTGTTGTACCAAGTGTTATACAACATAAATCAAGATTAATCATTTAACAAGCAAAGTATTAAAGAGTGAACAAGATAACAAATACAAAACATGTTAGTATCAAACATTAAAGTCCATATTAAGTTTACACTATACTTATTCTTACACCATTAGTGTAACCTTTTCACCTTGACATAATAAACTTAGCCAGACATAATGAAAGAAAGAAGAATAAATAAACAAAATAAGAACATAAATAAGATAAAAGTTAACTAAGTAAATGAAAGGCATAAACTTGATATTAATGAAAGCAAAGCATAAACATTACAAAAAATATAAAGAGAGAAAGGAAGAGCATGATCTTGATCTGGAAACCAAGATGCCTAAATGCATGGCAAATGCCTCCTTTTATAGGTCAAAATTGGGAACTATTGATTTGATGACTAATTGATGAGTGGGTGGCCAACTCTTGACTTGGTGACAATCCTTATATTCTTTTGTCTGCCCAAAACATCATTGATAATTTCAAAATTGGAGCCACTTAAAAACATGAAAGTTGTAGGCAATTGTCTCAGCTTTCTTGTGTAAAAAATTCAGCTCAGTTGGACTTCTAGAACTCCAAATATGACCCAATTACCGAACAGTGTTTTGATTTGGATTGCACCGACATCTCTTTTCTAATTTTGGTCATCTTTTTGCCCTTGCAATTTAAGTTCTTAAAGTCATCAATCAATCCTTTCATTTATGTGATAGGCCTGCGTTTAAAATGAACATTTAACATAAATTAAAGGTATCTTATATTATTAGATATATTATTATAAAACATGCTTTAGTTAAGGAGTTATTGATACTTCAAGTGCAAAATGATGATATAAAACCATGATAAAAATGTACTTTTAAGTACTAATCAAAGCACTCTATACATGAGGGCACATCAATGGTTAATGAGGGGGTGCTACTAGTAGCGGAAGGAAAGGCTGAAGGAGATACCATGTCTGCAAGAGCTGGATAAGGTAGAGGAAAAATATCTTTTGAAGATGTTTGCTGACTTATCTCACTATAGTATGGAATAGTTTCTTCAAATTGAACATCTCTTGATATGAATAGTTTCCGGAAATGAGGGTGATAACATTTATATCCCTTAGTGGTTGAAGAATATCCCAAGAAAATACACTTAACAGGCCTTGGGTCAAGTTTATCATGATTTGACTATTTTTGCAAAACTTCAAGTGGTGATTTAAAAGACAACACTCGACTAGGTAGCCAATTAATTATATATGCAGCAAATAATACTCCTTGAGACTAAAAGGATTTGGGAACATGCATTTGTATTATCAAGGCTCGACTTTTTTGTAGCAGATCTTTATTTTTGCGTTCAGCTACCCCATTTTGTTGAGGTGTACTAACACAGCTAGATTGATGTAAAATGCCATGAGAAGCTAGATACTATGTCATTTTTTGAGACATATATTCTGTGCCATTATCAGATCTAAGGATTTTAAGTTTCGTAAAAAATTAAGTCATGACTAGCATATGAAAATCCTTAAAAACATCAACAACCTCACTTTTGAATTTTAAAAGATATATCCAAGTTACAAGAGAAAAATCATCAACGAAAGTAATAAAATACTTGTAGCCATCAAAAGATTCAATAGTTGGTCCCCAAACATCAGAGTGTACAGGTTCAAACATCTCATTAACTCTAGACATAAAGGGTGAAAAGGCAGTCTGGTGGTTTTTGATAGATGACATGTATCACAAGTGATGTTTCTAGCATTTAAATTGGGCATTAATTTTATAAGAACATTCTCGGAAGGATGGGCTAAACGTTGATACCATAAAACTTAATCCTGACTAAGGGAAGAAAGAGTAGAAATTTGAGGACACTTAGAATTATTTGAAAAATAATAAAGCCCTTGAAAAAAGAAACATTCACTAATCATCCTCTCCGTAGCGTGGTCTTGAAAAAGAACTTGGTGAGAGTCAAATATAACACGATAATTTAGTGTTTTGGTGACCTTGCCAATAGAAAGCAATTAGAATAGAAAAGATGGAACATATAAAACCAAGGACTCAATATTTTCAGAAAGCAATTTAATTTTCCCTTTACCTTTGACAGGGACATGTTTTCCATTTGCAACAGAAATATGAGTTGGAGTAGTGATTTTTTTAAAATGATGTAAGCTAGTCAATTTATTTGTTATGTGATCAGAGGCACCCGAATCAATGACCCAAAAATTATACACAATACTAGCAACTAAAATAGTCAAAATACCTTCTAAATTCTCTTATGATAGATGATCAGAGTTTGCCAAGAAACAAGCAAACTTACCAAGAAGAGCCGTAGAATCAGGATTGCTTGACGCTATCAAGCTGGCATCACCCTTTCCCTTAAGATAATTGGCAAAATCATTAAGAATAACAGGCGAGTTGGTAGGAAAGTTTACTATATTACTTGGAGAAGAATTATCAATAGAGCGAGCAACAACGTGAGCTTTATATTTATAACCCTTTTGAAGTCCCTTTTCCTTTTCAAAGTTAGGCTTTAATTTTGGATGAAGGATCCAACACCGCCTGATTGTGTGTCCAAGATTATGCTAGTGAGTGCACTTTAAATCTGGTCGATTTCCTTTGTAAGATTTGTTACTTTTTATTTGTCTGGCAACAGCGTATACACGGGTTTCTAGCAAGGTGATTTTTGGCTCTGGATTCATGATTTTTCTGCGAGTTTTTTCTCGCTGTATTATAGCATATACATTTACAAAGGATGGAAGATCAGAGTTCATTAGAACTCGACTGCGAAGGTCTTCATAATCTGGACCAAAACTGGATAGCAATTGGAATATCTTGTCTTCCTCATCTCATTCTTTTAATACTACAACATCAATAGTGTGAGGTCGATATAATGCAAGTTCACTCCACATATCTTTCAGAATTCCAAGGAGTTGCACATAAGTTTTGCCATCTTGCTGCAGATTAGCAAGATCCCTTTTGATTTGAAAAACGCAAGCTGCATTGTTTTGATTTCAATGCATTTCCTTCACAGTCTCCTAGAGGTCCATTGAAGATTCTGAATAACTGAATATTTCAGCAATATTGTTCTCTATAGAATTGAGTATCCAAGACATGACAAGTTGATCCTTGCATTGCCATGCTTTATAGTTTTGAGAGGAAGGGTCAAGGGTCTTGATATGGCTATTAACATAGCCAAGTTTGGACCTTCCACTAAGAGCAATCGTCACAACTCTTAACAAAGGAAGATAGTTGAGTTCATTCAATAAAACTGAACCTAGATGTTGGTTTGGATTATTTTGTTCTCTTTCTAAAGTGTTAGAAGATCTGTTGATATCATCAACACCAACATATTTAGAAAAGTCTTCCATAGAAAACTTTAAGTAAAATGCAGGTCAATCGAAACCTGCTTTGATACCATGAAGAAAAGAAAGAATAGAGAAGCAATAATATTGAGAACAAAGTTGTTGCTTTGGAATGCAATACCATCTTTATTATGTGGTGTGTGTGTGTGTGTGTGTGTGTGTGTGTGTGTGTAAGAGTAGAAGTGGAATAAAAGTCTATAATTTCAAAGAAAACTAACAAGTATAAAGTAGCAGAGG
>NW_011500540.1:128608-128780 GCF_000495115.2 Populus euphratica
GTGTGTGTGTGTGTGTGTGTGTGTGTAAAGTAGCAGAGGCAAGAGTAGAAGTGGAATAAAAGTCTATAATTTCAAAGAAAACTAACAATCTAAATGACAATCTTTATCTTATAAGAACTACATATCTTTCTCCTAAAAACATTGGTATAATTAATCCTTTACGTATTAAATA
>NW_011506048.1:0-2622 GCF_000495115.2 Populus euphratica
ATATCAATCTTTTGGTCATGTCCTATTATTAGATCCTTTTTATTTAAATATGTGATGATTATTAATAAGATAGGAATGACAATTCATGTCTATGTATGTATATTTTTAATGTGAACTTTTAATCATGCAAACATAATATTATATGTTATTGTAAGATTCACTTTTAAATGAAATGTTGATTATTGTTGATGTAAAAATTATATCTTGATGATGTGAGGGAACAGGTTCGTTGATTATCGACATGATGAGTGTAAAAATTTTTTTTATCATTGTTTTAGGCTTAAAATGTCGGGTTGTTACATTATTATTAAATGCGAATTTGTTATGCAATGCATTATTTTTTCTTCTTATATAAAAAGAGTAAATAAAAAAGGTAAATAATAAGAGAAAGGCATACATTTTTTTTCTTCAATTAAAAATCAAAATCTTATGAATTTATTCACTGGCGCTAGAGTCAGTAATATTGCACTTTTTGGGTTTATGTAATTTTTATTAATGCCAAAGTTGAAAATATTCATAGTTAAATGTTCAATAACATTAGAGTCAAAAACATTATAGGCAGAAATAAAAAACAAACTTTTAGCAATTTAAGACAAGACCAACTATACAGCTTACCTCAAGTAAAACACTTAATAGGTGATAGCACATTCCCTCTCACATAACCAGTTATGTATTATAAAATTTCTGTTGATCGGTTATGATTCTTAGTAACCGTAATACTAGAAGATGACTACTTAAACATAGACCTTTTTTCTCAAAAAAATAAGATGCCGAATATCTATTCTTTAAATAAAAATTTATAGAGATTTAATATTTCTTAAAGTTTAGGCTAAACATCCAATGTTATAGTCTTGAGAACATATTACATCTAGATGTAGAGTTCTAAGAAGTGTAGATAATCTCATTCTCTTTTTGATAATCCTTGAATTAAAAAACTCATGTGCACCTGGGTTTAGAAGCCCAAGTCTTGTGCCTTGTATGTGTGTATGTATGTATATATGTATGTATGTATATGTGTGTGTGTGTGGGTGTGTGTGTGTGTGTGGCCTTGAGAGTAGACAAAACATTGTTCACTCCTTTATCTTTTTTATTTTCTTAAATTACATAGACGAGATGTCATCTATAGTGGCAGGTGATTTGTCATCGTCTCTTTTTGGGTAGCTGCCTAGTTTTAACCACCATATTGATAGCTAGAAAATTAGGGGGACAAATGATTGTTTTCTCTAAAATCCATTTTTCAAGTAATTTTTGGCCAAGACATCTAAAAAACAATCTATACACCTCAATAAACCAATCTTCCAACTTACAACACCACTAAACCAATTCAAAAAAAAAAAACCAAACCTCAAAAAAACATCTCTCTCAAGTTCGATCTATTTTTTTAGGCAATAAAAATGCTTTAAATCACCACCATCAAACTCCCTTCGTTAAATGGAATCATTTGACACCAAACTCGACCATTTTAATTGCCAAAATAGTGAAAATCAATAACTTTCCCTCTCCTTGCTATTTTCTGATGAGTTTCTCTCTTTTCTCTTTAGCCGAATTCGGACATAAAAATATACAAAATGAACTTGTATATCAAAATAAAAATTCTAGTTAATATTGAGCTAACCATATATTCATCTTTCATGGTTTAGTCTTCTATTTTTTAATTTTCTATTTTAATCATAATTTCAAGCCTTATTTCATCTCTTTAATATAAAGGTCTAATTACAAGAGGAAAAGAGTTTAAAACTTACAAGAAAAAAATAAAGGAGCTTCATTGTTTACATGAATAATGAAGCTCCATAAGAAAGGCCAAGTGTTTTAAAAAATTTTATTTTAATCATAATCTAAAGTCTAGTTTCATCACTAAAGGGTTATAAAAGGGTCTAATTACAAGAAAAAAAAGAGTTTAAGACTTAATAAAAAATATTAGAGTAGCTTTATTATTTATATAAATGGTGAAGCTCCATAAAAATAAGTATTTTAAATAAATAAGATAAATATATGAATGCTTTTCAATGTTAAGTTATATGAATTATTTCTCCCAGAATTTTTTTGACTTGTAGTTCATTTTAAAGAAAAACATTGTTTTTGTTGTAATTATTTTTTATTGTTTTTCCTGGTACTTCTAGCCCATGCAATTCAATCCAAGCCATTGCTTTTCTCTAATAAGGTAAAACATCCTTTAAGGTTATATGATGATCTTATTGTAAAAGAAAAGGAGTTTGAAACTTGAAAGGAAAAAAAAAAGGTGCTTCGCTTTTTTATATAAATAGTAAAGCTCTATAAAAAGATCATGTGTTTTTTAATTTTTAATTTTAATTATTATTTCAAGTCTATTTTCATATCTAATGAGCTATAAAAAGATTTAATTACAAGAGAAAAAGAGTTTAGAACTTAATAAAAAAATTAGAGAAGTTTTATTTATATAAAGAGTAAAGCTCATAAAAAATAAGTGTTTTAGATAAATATCAAGTTTGAACTATATGGTTGTGAATATGATGGTTACTGGAGATTTACATAGTTGTTAACTTCAAGGCTCGTAGGATTAGTCGAGGTGCACGCAAGCTAGTTCGGACATTCACGTTAATTAAATTATTATTTTTTTATAAATAAGATAAATCTATGTATGCT
>NW_011506468.1:0-2130 GCF_000495115.2 Populus euphratica
GAATTATGACTATTGTTGTAAAACTTGATAGTTGCACATTTTACATCGGGTGGGGGGTTCTGTTTTCAATAATGCTAGTGCTTAGGTACAAGTTATTTTTATGTCACACTCCTATCAAACCTGATTTACTTGGCTTTCCAGGAATTGATGTCTTTGCATATCGATTGCTTGACTATGTGTTCAAGAGGTTCGTATCATATGACCTCATCAAAATACTTCCCGCTAGCAAATGCAATCAATACTTGCTTAGCAACCTTCACTTCACAACATTCATTCAAACATTGTGATCTATAAGGTTTTGCGTGCTTAATACAACTTAGATTCAATTTCTTCACAAGAGTATCACTAGCTACATTAGCACAACTACCTCCATTAATTATCATGTTACACACCTTGTTTTTTATGTGACATCAAATGTGAAATATGTTTTCCATGCTCAGCACATATCTTATAACCAAGGCGTCTCCCTTAATAGGATATGCAATCTCCTCATCATTACAATCCACTAAAAGTGACATCTTCACTTTCAGATTCAACCTGCCCATTATCTCTTGTAAGCATAACTCTTTGGTTTGGACACTGAGACGCAATTTACCCCTTTCTAAATACTTAAAACATTTAATATCTCAATCATAAGTAGGTCAGATTTACCTTTCCCATCTGTATAAAAATCCTTTTTGGCCTTAGGTGGTTTGGCCTTTGCATAAGGCTTTGGTTGGACAACCCCATCTCTCTTCAAATTCGGCCTCCAAGTTGAAGAAGATGAAGCCAAATTAGTCTGAAAACACATACTACCCCTTCTCTTTATTTTCCACTCCACCTTCGTTGTCATAGAAACCATGCCCTCTAATTTTACACAATGTTGTCATTCTACAACATTCACAATGTCCCTATTCATCCCATTTAAAAATCTAGCCATAATAACTTCTCTATCCTTAATCACATTGGCCTAAATCATTGTGATCTCCATCTTCTTGAAATACTCATCCACGGACCTAGAACCCTAACTCAAACCTTGCAATTTTATATACAAATCTCTATAATAGTGGTTAGACATAAATCGTCTTCTCATCAACACTTTTATCTCCTCTCATGATGCTACCGACCACTCTCCACTCCTTTATCTACGAAGCACATTCTAATCCCACTAAATCAATGCGTAATCTCTGAATTTGATGACTACCAAGTTTACTTTTTTGGTCTTCGAATAGTTGTGGCAATCAAAAATCCAATCCATTTTTTTTGCCTACTCTAAACACGCCTCGAGATTTTTGTTACCTTAAAAGGAAGGTATTTTTAGTTTGATAGCATCCAAATCACCATCTGAATCGTCATGTCCCCTAACATTATGAATATTTTCCCTTTGGATTAATTGAACTTAGTTCTATTGACACAACCAAACGATTGATGTCTTCTCCCAAGTGTAGGAGAGTTTAAGTAATAAATAATCTGATAAGATCGGGGTCAAACCACAAGGAGGTTAATTGTATAAATTATAAACAATAACAATAACAAAACAATAATAATAATAATAAGTTACAGAGGACTTTGAGATTGTAAGATTAGTGTGAGGTGATACAATGATAAAAACAAATGTCAAGGTTAGAGGATCCACTAATGGTATTTCAAACAAGTATAGTATAAACTCTTTTTATTATTCAACTGGAAACCACATATAAAGGAGGTTCTAATCAGATTATAAATTATTAATATAATTACATGAGTTATCTTACTCGAATAATGCTAATACTTGTAAATTTTGTCAAGTATTCATGATTATAACTTATGTTAACAATAAATCAAGTTCCTTTCACAGCACAAGTGTCAGTTAGACCATATAGTTAGGCTATGAAAGTGCTAAATATTTGTTGTACTAAGTGTTATACAACACAAATCTAGACTAACCATTTAACAAGCGAAGTATTAAAAGTGAACAAGATAACAAATACAAAGCATGTTAGTATCAAACATGAAAAGTCCATATTGAGTTTACACTATACTTATCCTTACACCATCAGTGTAACCTTTTTACCTTGACATAATAAACTTAGCTAAATATAATGAAAAAGAGAAACATAAATAAACAAGATATGAATATAAATAAAATAAAAGTTAACTATATAAAAGAAA
>NW_011506470.1:0-2128 GCF_000495115.2 Populus euphratica
AAGAAGAAGAAGATGATGATGATGATGAGAACTTTGAGATAGAATATTAATGTAAGGATTAAACAATGATAAAAACAAATGTCAAGGTTAGAGGTTCCACTAGTGATATGTCAAACAAGTATAGTATAAACTCTTATTATTTAATTGGAAACCACATATAAAGAAGGTTCCAATCAGATTATAAATTGTTAACATGATCACATTAGTTATCTTATTCGATTAATGCTAATACTTGTAAATCTCGTCAGGCATTCATGATTATAACTTATATTAACAACAAATCAAGTTCCTTTCATAGCTTAGGTGTTGGTTATACCATACAGTATAGGCTATGAGAGTATCAAGTATTTGCTATACCAAGTGTTATACAACATAAATTTAAATTATCCATTTAACAAGCAAAGTATTAAAGAGTGAACAAGATAACAAATACAAAACATGTTAGTATCAAACATTAAAGTTCATATTAAGTTTATACTATACTTATTCTTACACTGTTAGTGTAACCTTTTCACCTTGACATAATAAACTTAACTAAATTGATTAATCTAGATTTATGTTGTATAATGCTTGGTATAACAAATACTTGACACTTTCATAGCAATGTGATGCTAAAATTTGAGTCCTAGAACAATTAGGATGTAGCCCGATAAAGCACAAACTTCCTTATAATAGGAGATTTGTCTTGAAGTTTAGATAGACTAACGAGTGGAAACATAAACTAAAAAAACATCCAACCAACAATGCAGTTTACCTTTGATGAAGTGTATTGAGGGTGATGTGTTTTCTTCTTATACAACTAGTCTCCTTACTTAAACTCTTTCAGACCATTAAGTATCCTAGTGAATATAATACCAGGTGACAATTCTTTCAAAATCATAATTTTAAGATTAATTTCAAAACCCTCTCAATCCAAAAGAAAAATTCTTCCTTCGACATTGTGAATGTTATGACAATCTTGATTACATTTCTCTAATTTAATTTAAATAATTTTATTATCGGGTTAGATTTTTATATTTTACTAACCCGTAAAAATTCTAACCAGGGTTTTACATGTTAGCTATATATACTAGCCTCATTTTTATTTATTTACATATATGCCACTACTCTTTATTTGGGTAAGCTCTCTCCTTTTAATCAGGTGTATTTTTTGCGACCAATTTTCTTATGTTGTATTCAATAGTCGTAATAATAATAATAATAATAATAATAATAATGTGAAAGAAAATCCTAACCGGAATTTACATGTCCTACTTTTTAAATGGTGTGTATTGCGTTAATTGGTATCTAAACACTAGCTTCTAAGCAATATTCAAATTATCATGGTAACCCTTCCATCTGTGGGTAGTGCATAAAGTTAATGAACATTTGGTTTAACCTTAAAGACCCTTTTTTTTTTTCTTTTTCTCTCCTTCTCAATTTTCATACTTGACTCTTTAGATTTTCAATATAGTTATTCAATTTTTTTTTGAAATTTAGTTTTTATTATTTTGATTATTATATATGAAATAATTTATAAAATTAGACCTTGTTTTTTCGATTCCATCTTCCATTAGATTTTTAACATGCCAGATTTGATCTTTATTTTTATATTGTTATTTTTTTATTTGAGATAATTTTTAAAAATTGAATGTAATTTCTTCCTTTTTTAATTTTTTTCCTATCATATTTTATCTTCATTTTTTATTGCGATTTTGTTTTTCTTTGAATTTTTCTTTAAATTGATATATTTTTTAGTTTCATTATTTAATATTAAATTGATTGGGAATTGAGATTTTAAATTGAGTCCAGGTCTAGAATTTAATAGGTTACAAATCTGGAAGATTGACCCAGGTTTAGAAAGCTCGCTTGGGTTTGCTTGTTTTTTCCTCTTTTTAAAGCTTATGTTTTTTTAGATTTATCCATTAACATTTATTTAATTAGAGACTGAGCTTCACTATTTTTTTCATTTGATTTCCATAGGATTTTTCAATGATTTTAAAAATAATTTGTGTTATCTCGAATCTTTTTATTTGTCATTCTTTGTTAAATTTAGTATTTTTAAAGGTTTTTTAATTAAATTAAATTTTTTTATCAATTAAATATAAGCATGTGATGATCATTTCATAATATTTTGTTTGATATGCTT
>NW_011506469.1:0-2128 GCF_000495115.2 Populus euphratica
CACACCAATATTCAACCTTACCAAATATTTAGTTCAGTTTTGATGCTTTTTACTGACTAGAGGAGTCTCTCATGGGGTAATCTTCTTATTTGTGGTGCAAGTGCTTTCTTCTCTTAAAACAATTTTAGTTGTGGTGCATGTGCTTTCTTCTCTTAAAACAATTTTAGTTTGATATATAACCAAAAAAAAAAAAAAAGGCAAACCAATCCATTTCCACCCTAAAAGGATATAATTACTTGACATGTTAGTTAGAACTATTGAGCTTTTACTACCGTATAAAATTGATTATGACATGCAACAACTAGCAAGAACCCTTTGAGATAGCTGGTAGAAACGTGTACCTTTCATGATTTGGCTACCTCTAATGCAAATCTCTCCGGCTTGATTTCGTGGCAGGGATCTACCGGTATCGGGGTCAACAATCTTCATCTCGGCGTTTCTAACAACAGTCCCACAGGCACCTGATTTAATTTCAAAGGGTTCCTTTGCAAATGCCAAGCACATCGATAGCACGGGTCCTGCCTCTGTCATTCCGTATCCCTTCACAAATAAACAAGGAGCAAATTAATTCCTTGGATTTTTAACATTACTAATTTGCAAGGATTCAAGAGATTTTTTTTTTTTTTGGTATAGAACAAGAAAGACTAAAAAATAATAATTAAAGAGTAGATGATCAACTCTATACCTGTCCAAGTTTAGCATTGGGCAGCTTAGCCCTTACTGTATCCTCAAGCTCCTTCCCCATTGGCGCGGCGCCAGACATTACGGTCCGAATGGAAGAAAGATCATACTTGTCAACGACTTGACACTTTGCAACTGCGAGGACGACAGGGGGGACAAATGGCGCAATTGTCACCTTATATTTTTGTACGAGCTCCATTAACGTAACAATCTCGAATTTTTGCATGAGCAAAATTGCAGAACCAACTCTTAGTCCACAAAGTAACACGGAATTGAGCGAGTAGATGTGGAACAAGGGCAACACACAGAGAATCACATCCTTCTCGTGAAAATAGAGGTTAGGATTCTCTCCATCAACTTGTTGTGCCACACTAGTAACGAGGCCTTTATGAGTCAACATGACACCTTTAGGGAGACCTGTTGTCCCTGACGAATAAGGGAGTGCCACCACATCATCAGGATTAATCTCGACAGCAGGAATGTCATCCTCATCAGAATTTGTCAACTCTGAAAAATGCAAGTAGTTTTCTGGTGGAGAGTCAACGGTCACTATTTTGACATGAACATTTTCCTTGACGAATTGTTGCACTTTCTCGGCGTAAACTGCCTGTGTTATTATCAGCTTTGCCTTTGATGCTGTTGCTTGCTTTGCGACCTCAGCGGGAGTGTAGAAGGGGTTTGCGGTTGTGCTAATAGCACCAATAATTGATGCTCCGAGAAACGCAAACACAAATTCTGGCGAGTTTTGGAGCAACAGCAAAATAACATCGCCTTGTTTGATGCCTAACTTGTTGAGGCCAGAAGCGACTTTGCGTGATGTGAGCTCAACATCCGCGTAGGTGTGGATTTCACCGGTAGGGCCATTGATCAGACAGGGATTGTCTTTGAATAGGGAAAGGTTTTCAAAGCAATAAGTGTGTAAAGGGAGGTGGTTTGGGATGTGGATATCGGGGAGTTTGGACCTGAAAATGAATTCTTGTGCTTGATCATTTTCCGCCTCCATTGTTTGTCAAGAACAGAGAATGAAAGAGAGAATTGTTTTTGGGAAGCGAAGGAGAAGGTAGGTGTATGGTTACTTGCTTCCCTGGCTTGGACCTGGTCTGATTTGTGGTTGAGGTAATATACAAGTAGGTGATGGCAGAGGGGAGCCGGTGAAGAGGAGTTCCTCGGGGATAAGGAAACGTTAATTACTACCAAATCAAAATCTTTCACTTTCCTTAATATTACTATTAATATTTTGTTTTTTAAAATATTTTTTATATTAAAATATATTAAAATAATTTTTTATTTTTTAAAAATTATTTTTAAATCAACTTATCAAAACTATTTAACACACAAAAAGGTTTTTAGCAAAACCAAATTAAATTTTAAAAAAAATATAATTTACATCACGTTCTAAACAATTATATTTATATTTAAAAATATAATTATAATTGTTTTTCAAAGT
>NW_011506472.1:0-2127 GCF_000495115.2 Populus euphratica
GTGTATTAATAGTTTGAATTAATCAATAAACACTCAAAATGTTTAAATAATTGTGTCTTTAGTTCCCAACAGAGCTTTCAATAATTGCATACCAGGATTCTATTTGATATTTATAGACCAGCAATCCAACAAAGACTCCAAGCCAACGATTTATCTAGTGGACTTTCCAATTTACTTTGTATTTGATAACGATGAAATACATATCTGCGATCATTTTCATTTAAAAAAAAAAAAAAACCCTCTCAAGGGAACATGTGTTGCCTGGTAAACCATCCATGATCTACCGACGAGGTGAAATAACATATCCTACACGTGGCATGAACTAACCCCATCGTGTCTTTCAAACGAACTCAGCCACCTTCTCTTCTTGGCACCATATAACCTGCACTGAGGCAACCCAAAGGATCATCACAAGCCAAAAAAACACACAAAACAACAGTGGCAGCCATTAGCATTACCAGAAACGCTATGCTCAATCTCGCAAGAGCCTTCTTCCCCCAGCCCCCTTCTCTCGTCCCCAATTCCTCGTCCAAAGTCTCACGGGTCTGCTTCACAACCTCTGCCTCCAAATATAACGAGGTAAAAAATTCTTTCAATAAATTAATTAAACAAAATTTATATGGGCATCTATCGAATCTTTAGAGCTTAAAGTTTCTTGTTGAAATTTTAATTGTCTTTCAGGGACGGCATGCAGCGGAAGATGATAGAGACCGAGCGGCAGATTACGCTAAGAGAGCGAAAGAAACCGCAAGTGAAACCTTTGACAAAACCAAAGAGCGAGCGGAGAAGGCGAAAGAAAGCTCCATGGAAATGAAAGAGAAGGCAGAAGGGAGTGCAGAGGAGATGAAAGAGAAGGCGAAAGGGCGTGCACATGAGACAACGGAAAGTGCCAGAGACATGGCACAGTCTGCTGCTGAAAAGGTTAAAGAAGGGACGGAGAGAGCTGCAGGTACTGCGGGAGCGGCAGGGGATATGGCAAAGGAGGGGGCGGTTAAGGTGGTTGAGACGGTGGAGACTGTGGGAGAGAAGGCGAAAGAGACGGTGGAAGGAGCATGGGGTGCAGCGAACGAAACTACACAGAAGATAAAAGAGACTGTGGTGGGCAAAGATGATGATGATGATGATGATTATAAGAGGGAGAAGAGTTTGGAGTACAGGAGGCGTGCTGCTTCCGGAGAGTGATGATGATGTGAAGAAGAAGAAACATTGAGAGAGGGAGGTGGGTTGGAACATCTTGTTGCGTGCCTTTGACAGTCGTAAAAAATAAGTTCGTTTAATTACCAAAATGGAAATGGAGTTTTATGTTGTCCGTAATATAGTTAATTTTTTCTATCTGCTATGAATTTCAGATTGTAACAGTGATAGAAAATTTATATATATAAAAAAAATAAGTTTTGTACCACTGCAAAAAGAAAAGGAAAATGCAATTTGGTTTGTACAAATTTCCGAGAATTAATGGAATCCCGTCGAACCTAATAATTAATGCTAAGTGTCATCGAGAGGATTGATTTCCTTAATCCTAGCTTCTAGCTCCTGATTGCGGCTTATTAGCTGGGCTATGTCTGTCATGCTATGGCTGAAGGTCTTTCAACTAACCGAAGGGACAGCCGATGCCGTTCTCTATAATTTGGATCATCATGGTTGGGTCTGTGTTGGTGCAAGTATCTCTACACATGAGAGGATTGATCGCTTAAATATTGAAGTTATGTTAATCTCCATCAATGGAGTTTACACACCCCAATGTTGCCTTTGGCTATTTTCTTCTTTTGATCATCAATGGTGGTCTTTTGCAAGCTACTAGGCTCTGTTACGAGGTAGGCTGCCAGTTATGGCTTACCAATAAGGTAAGCTAAATGAGAGCGAGAGAGATTCTCATCAAGCTATTAAAAAGAAAAGGAAAGGAAAAAAACACTATTAGGGCTAACTCTTTCACGGGAGACTATTACGGATTGAAATAATATAAAATCAATAAACTGGCTGTGTCGGCAACGCAATTTTTTTTTTCTTTCATTATTTATTATTAGATTGACAAGAATTATTCTTAAAATATATTTATTAAACTGACATTTAAGAGCTTTTTTAAAAAAAAACACAATAAATGAGTAAATTATCATTTTCATTCAGATT
>NW_011506495.1:0-1259 GCF_000495115.2 Populus euphratica
TAACAAATCAAGTTATTTTCATAGCACAGGTGTCGATTATACCATATGGTTTGGGTTATGAAAATGTCAAGTATTTGTTGTATCGAAGGCTATCCAATATAAACATAGATTAATCATTTAACAAGCAAAGTATTAAGAGTGACTAAGATAACAAATACAAAACATGTTAGTATCAAACACAAAGGTCTATTTTGAGTTTATACTATACTTATTCTTACACCATTAGTGTAACCTTTTCACCTTGACATAATAAACTTAACTAAACATAACAAAAAAGAGAAACATAAATAAACAAGATAAGAACATAAAGAAGATATAAGTTAACTAAGTAAAGAAAAGGAAAAGAAATACATAAACAAGAGATTACTATAAACAAAACTTAAGCATTATAAAATATAAAAAGAGGAAGCAAGAGCATGATCTTGATCTAAGAACCAAGAAGCCTAAATGCATGGCAAATGCCTCTTTTATAGGCCAAAATTAAAAACTATTGATTTATTGACTAATTGTTGAGTGGGTGACCAAATCTTGACATGGTGACAATCCTTATCTTTTTGTCTAAACAAAACGTCATTGATAACATCAGAATTTGAACAGACCTAAATCATAAAAGTTCTAGGAAATTGTCTCAGCTTTCCAGGAAAAAACATTGAGGTCATTTAGACTTCTAGAACTCAAGATATATGTTGAATACTAAATAGTGTCTAGACTACAGGATATATTTGGACTTCTCTGTTGTTGCTAAGATTTGGACTTCTAAACAATAACATTGAGCCTTGACTTCCACATGAATATTTTAGGCTTATATCTTAGCTTTCCATCTATATAGAGCAGACCTAAAACCAAGATCTACAGCTCTAGTTATGACTTAATAACTGAATAGTGTTCCAGTTTAAGTTGAACCAATATTTCTTTTCAAAGTTTGGTCATCTCTTTGTCCTTTCAATTTCAGTTCTTAAATTCATCAGTCAATCCTTTCATTTATATGATAGACCTACATTTAAAAAGAACATTTACCACAAATTAAAGGTAACTTATATTATTAGATACGTTATTATAAACATGCTTTAGTTAAGGAGTTATTGATACTTCAAGTGCAAAATGATGATATAAGACCTTAATAAAAATGCACTTTTAAGTGCTAATCACACCCCCCCAACTAGCTTATTACTAGTCCCTAGTAATCAAAGCGTTAAAATAGAAAAATACTTTGCAAATTCCACAAAGCAAGGTATTCATCATTAAACTTCCATTAATCT
>NW_011506495.1:1282-2101 GCF_000495115.2 Populus euphratica
TTCCATTAATCTATCCAGATAAACAAACTCTCATTAAATTTATATATCTGCTCAATACCTCTTACACAAGATATTAATAAACCTTTCATTTATGCTCAATATATCAACACATAGTTATGGGGCTTTACTTGTTAGAAAACAAAATTTTTATTCTAATGTTTAAGGTTAACTTTCTTGGGTTTGGATTATTATCCTTTTCCTTTTTTTCTTTATATATATATATATATATATGAAAACACAATGCATCTTCAACCCATATAACAAGATTCGGCTAATGACTCCCATATAAGTTGGTCTTAGGGCATTAGGTGTTGAGACACCTTTTTGAGCTTAACAACTCAGGTTGCAGATATTGATACGTAGATAGTATAATGTTTGATTCCCTTAAGCTTTTCTCCTCAACCTATGTAATAAGCATTGGGCCAATAACTCCTTAGTTAGTTGACTTTAGGGTATTGGGTGTTAAAATACCCCTTTGAGCTTAATTACTTAGGTTAGGGAGGCTACGAAACCAAACTTATTTATATTTTTATTATCTTTTTTTCTACTCTTTTTTTTGTTTTTTTGTTGTTGTTTTTTCAAATTATATACTATCCCTTTCCCTTAGTTGTTACCTTTAAAAAATAACATAAATAATGTAATAATTCAATGTACAACCTACAATCATATGTTAAAGTGTGTGTGTGTAAATTAAGGTTTAAGAATACATGTTAAATTAGTGTATATGAGCAGAATTAAATAACAACAATGTGAGAGTTTATAAACCTAAATATTTCAATAACTATTTTGATAGACCTTGTTATGAATATTGTAAATAAC
>NW_011506473.1:0-2126 GCF_000495115.2 Populus euphratica
CATGCAATGTTTCCTCAAGATTTCTTGTATGAAGTGGAGCATAAGAAGGTGTATATCCATGAGAATTTTGAAAATTATGGTGTGCTTGAAACGGTGGTTGTGAAATTTGTGCATTGTTGTTCTTACTATTCCTACTAAAATTTAGGTGATTTCTCCAACCAGGGTTATATGTTTGTGAGTATGGGTTGTGGTTGGCTCTTTGGAAACTATTTAAAGCATGGGCTTGTTCATGGAGACATTCCTTAAAAGAAGGCAAAGTTGGACAATAATTGGTTGAGTGTTCATTTGTTTCACATATTTGACACATAATGTTTTCAACAGATTTTAATTGACCACTCTTTTTCAATTCCAGTGCCTCGACTTTTCTAGCTAAAGATGCAAACTTGGCTTGAAGGTCATGATCTTCCCTAAGGTTATACATACCGCCACTAGATGTATGAGGTTGAGTTTTACTTCGTGCCTCATAAGTACCTACGGTGTCCCAATTTTGAGCATTTTCAGCTAACAAGTCTAAGTATTCCATTGCTTCGTCAGGGTCTTTATCTTCAAAAGTTCCATTGCACATCAATTCAACCATTTGTCTATCTCTAATTGTTAACCCTTCATAAAAATGTGAAACCAATCTCCATGTTTCAAAACCATGATGAGGGCAAGTACTAAGCAAGTCTCGATACCTATCCCAACATTGGTAAAATGTTTGTCCTGGTTTTTGAGTGAAAGTGGTGATTTGTCTTTTGAAAGAGTTTGTTCTATGAGATGGGAAAAACTTCTTTAAAAACTGTTGTTGCATTTCATCCCAAGCACGAATGGATCCTCGTCTCAAATTTTGTAGCCATGTTTCAGGTTTATCTTTTAATGAAAAAGGAAACACAATTTTTTTTTCTTTTTTAGCTACTACCCTCTCCCCCCAACTAAAACGAGATATTGTCCTCAATGTTTAAAAGTAGAAAGATAGAGTATAGAAGATATCACCTGAAATAACAAACATTGACAAACCTGAAACACACTGAAATAAATATAAGTAACAACAAAACACAATAATAAAACCAAAAGATGCAAAGATTCACAAATGAAGGCTCAAATCCAATCTAAGCTTTTTACGGCTTTCCTTAGTTGACCAATTTATGCGACTCATGGAAGGATCAATTACAGGAATGAAAGATTGTAGTTGGCCAATCAATTGTTTAGCAGTAGCAGTAGAGATTATGATTTGTCGTGCAGAAGATGTTAGAAATTCCTGTTCCACAGCATGATCAAGAAAAGACAATAACTTATCATAATAACCATTAACATTTAACAAACCTATGGGTTTATGGTGAATGTGCAGTTGGGCCCAAGAGGAAATATGAAAGATCTCTTCCAATGTGCCTAGACCACCTGGTAAAGCAATGAAGGCATCAGCATGGTTAAACATTGCATTCATTCAAGCTGACATTATGGAGACCTGAAGTTCCTCTCCAATTGTTTTTCCAATGATGCCCCCTTGTGCTAAAGTTTCGGGGACGACCCCTAAAACTTGACTACCTCCTAAAAATACAGCTATTGACACACCTCCCATTAATCCCAGACTGCCTCCCCCATACACTAAATGAATCTTTCTCTCAGCTAGCACCTGACCAAGATGATTTGCTGATTCTAAAAACTCCTTTTTTTTCCCAGGACTAGATCCACCGAAAACACAAATACTTTTTATTTGATGACTTGAGGAACTTGCCATTTCTACACACTTATGTATTTGTTGAATGTATGGGTTGAGTATAAATGAAAAGAAGGAAGTGAGGATTTTATAGATGAGAAATTAGAAAGGCAATCTTACCACCTATATGTAGACCAGCTAAAGTCTCACACACTCTCTCTTTCTCTCTCTTTATTTATTTATTTATTTACTTTTGAAAAAATATGTGTATGTACAAGTAGTTATGATTGTGGCTCACATCTTCCCTTGGTTTTATGTCCAAGAACGACTTAAACGTCCTTTATGGGTCAAGGATAAGCTTCCCATCCAGTTTTCTTAAAAACTGGCAAACAGGGTCTTGTTTAGTCAGATTCTCAAGACTAAGTCGATCATGTTCTTTATGAAATAGTGGCTATAAATCATGAATTACATTATGCACATCTCCACTAGG
>NW_011506476.1:0-2124 GCF_000495115.2 Populus euphratica
TAGCATCAATTAAGGAAGGATTGATCCCATATCAAGCTTTTTAAACCAAAACCAACCCTATAGGTGCCTTAGGACTAATGTGATGTGATAACACATTAACTTAAACCGTGGAGTGAAAGCCTCGGGACTAATGTGATGTTATAGCACATTAACTTTGATTGTAGAGTGAAAATAATCGATTAAAGAAAATAAACAAGCAGTTATGTAAAACTTCAATGTTAGTTATAAAAACCGCCTTTAATAAAGATGTGACATCTAGCTAAAAAGGATCCAAACAGTTCAAAACTAGAAAGACAAAATACATAGGGAAGTTAAGGAGATTTTTAGATTAAAAAGGATGGCTGTTAAAGATCTTCGTGCATTAAATATAAAAAGAGTTGAGAGTGATGAATTGATGTATTTTATACTGAAAACTATTTTTTCTCATAAAATAGGACTAAAAAGGGGCCAAGTGAAAAAAGACATGTTATAAAAGCTTAATAGAAGCCAAGGCTCATAATAAAAGGCTCTGATAAAATTTTATACCCAACCTTTTTTAGGCTTGGATACACAAGCTCAAACATATATAGGTCTAGTAAAATTTCAAGCCTAGTTTTTTTAGGCTTGGATATATGTCAAACCCAGCCATATGTGGGTTTGGCTAGATAACAGGCTTAAACCCTTTAGGCTCGATCACATGTTGGGCCCAAACACCTATAGGTTTAGGAAGATACCAAGCCCAACACCATTAGGCTTGCCTACGTATTATACCCAAGCATTTGAGGCTTTAGCAAGATGATAGACCCACCCTCCTTGACCTTGGTTATATACCAAACTCGAGATGTTAAGATCAACTCCCTTTTGCCAAAAATTCCTCTAGATATGAGCACCTAAAATGAAAATCTAGGGTCATCTTCTCCCTATACTCTAGCTGTGCAAAAAGTCATCTAAGAGTTGTCTATATGTCAATCATTATTAATTTTGATTATAAAGGATGATCCCATCAACATTAATATTATCTATAAATTTATGTAGGATCGTCTTTTATAAGTACGTAATACTCCAATCAATATTTAATATCATGTAAAGAGACACTTATAAGCAATATTAATGTTGATTACAAGGGTCTTCCTTCCATTTTGATATGAAAAAGGAAAGGACCTACAACTATTCGAGTAAGAAAAGGAAAAATTCAAGATTATAAATACTTTTTGAATGACCTACGAAAGGGATTAACCATCTTTACTAATTTAAAACTTATTCTGAGCATTTATCATATATAAACTAAAAGCAAACTTTATTTTCTTAGAATTTAATGCTCATTTACTACAACTTACTATAATAAAGTTATTGATTTAATTATCAAAAGGTTTCTAAAACCCTAAAAAAATTATTTTACAAGAAATCCATCACTCATCACTAACTCCTAGACTCCTCAGATGAATATTTTAGTTATAAAAAATAAAAGATAAATATAAACACATAATTATCCATAATCTAAAGACGATAAAAATTAACTCTCCTGACATTCTAGATTTTAGAGCTAAAAGAGTGACCTCGTTTAGTTTCAATTACATTTGCCATAAAATTAACAAAAATCAAAGATTCGAGAATCGATTAATATGTTAGGGGCCAAATCTATCATTTGCAATTTTTCATAGGAACTGTTTCTCCAACCATGGTTTTATGCTTTTGGCTATGAAATAAATGATCATCAAATTGCATTTAAGACACCCTTTCTCAAGTTTGATGGTAACAATAACGATAGTTGCATGTCGATTATAACGACAAATTATTGATCATCTTTGTAGTTCCTAACACATGCAACGCAGCTGAGTAGACATATAGTGACCCTCATGAAGTGGTAGTTTGCATATAGTATGGCTGAAAAACCTTTTCCAACTTTCCTTGCTTTTGTCATTTGTTTAACACTTTATTGTTTGTATATGCCTCAAAAAACAAAATATATTACTTTTATAGAGAGGACCTTTCTCTCGCTTTCTCATTTAGTTTCTTTTGGTTACCATTTTATTTCTTTTATTATCTTTTTTAATGCCCAAAGGTTTTAGTTTAAGTTATTTATTTAGTTTTTCATGTCTTTATTATTTTTCAAATTTTAGTTTAGAAAGCCAACTCAAAAAGTTC
>NW_011506718.1:0-1864 GCF_000495115.2 Populus euphratica
AATTTTTCTTCTAATGTTTAAGGTTAACTTCCTTTGGTTGGGATTATTATTTTTGTCCTTTTTTTTTTCTTTTTAAAAATCTATATACATATAATTTAAAAACATCATGCATCTTTAACCCATGTAACGAGCTTTCAGCTAATGACTCCCAGACCAGTTGGTCTTAGGGCATTAGGTGTTAAGACACCCCAACGAGCTTAGTAACTCGGGTCGCAGATACTGATATGCAGATAGTGCAATGTTTGATTCCCTTAAGCTTTTCTCCTCAACGCATGTAACAAGCGTTGGACCAATAGCTCCCAAGTCAGTTGACTTTAGGGTATTAGGTGTTAAAACACCCCTTCGGGCTTAATTGCTTAGGTTAGGGAGGCTACGAAACCAAACTTATCTACATTTCTATTATCATCATTTTTTTTTCTTTTTTTTTCATGTTTTTCTTTTTTTCTTTTTAATTATATACAATCCCTTTTCCTTAGTTGTTACCTTTAACAAAAGAACATAAATAATGTAATAATCCAATATGCAACCCACAATCATATGTTAAAGTGTGTGTGTGTAAATTAAGGTTTAAGAATACATGTTAAATAAGTATATGATCAGAATTAAGTGGTAACAATACGAGAGTTTGTAAACCTGAATATTTCAGGAAGTATTATAATAGACCTTGTTAAGAATGATTACTAAGATGCGTCTCAAGAGTCACTTTAACAAAAGAACTCCTTTACTCTACCATCCTAGTAACAACAATTATGCACATGCTTTATGAAATGAAAAACAATTTTTTTTTTATCAACTACTACCCTCTCCCCCCAACCAAAACGAGACATTGTCCTCAATGTTTTAAGGTAGAAAGATAGAGTATAAAAGATATCACCTGAAATAACGAACACCGACAAACCTGAAACACACTAAAAAAAAATAAGAAATAAAAAAAAAACACAATAATAAAAACAAAAGACACAAAAATTCACAAATGAAGGCTCAAATCCAATCTAAGCTTTTTACGGCTTTCCTTAGATGACCAATTTATGCGACTCATGGAAGGATCAATCACAGGAATGAAAGATTGTAGTTGGTCAATCAATTGTTCAGCAGTAGCAGCAGAGATTATGATTTGTCGTGCAGAAGATGTTAGAAATTCCTGTTCCACAGCATGATCAAGAAAAGACAACAACTTATCATAATAACCATTAACATTTAACAAACCTATAGGTTTATGGTGAATGTGCAATTGAGCCCAAGAGGAAATATGAAAGATCTCTTCCAATGTGCCTAGACCACCTGGTAAAACAATGAAAGCATCAGCATGGTTAAACATTGCATTCATTCGAGCTGACATTGTGGAGACCTGAAGTTCCTCTCCAATTGTTTTTCCAATGATGTCCCCTTGTGCCAAAGCTTCAGGGACGACCCCCAAAACTTGACTACCTCCTAAAAATGCAGCTATTGACACACCTCCCATTAACCCAAGACTGCCTCCCCCATACACTAAATGAATCTTTCCTCAGCTAGCACCTGACCAAGATGATTTGCTGATTCTAAAAACTCCTTTTCTTTCCCAGGACTAGATCCACCGAAAACACAAATATTTCTTATTTGATGACTTGAGGAACTTGCCATTTCTACACACTTCTGTATTTTTTGAATGTATGGGTTGAGTAGAAATGAAAGGAAGGAAAAGAGGGTTTTATAGATGAGGAATTAGAAAGGCAATCATAACACCTATATGTAGGCCAGCTGGAGTCTCACACACACTCTCTCTTTCTTTTTATTTATTTATTTATTTACTTTTGAAAAAGCATGTGTATGTACAGGTAGTTGTGATTGTGGCTCACATATTCCCTTGGTTTTACATCCAAGAACG
>NW_011506478.1:0-2123 GCF_000495115.2 Populus euphratica
AAAACATTTTTCTGGAAATAATTGGTTCAAGTAAAATTAATTCATAATTAACATTAATAAAAATTTAACCATGCAATTAACCATCTTAGTTGTTTAATAATAACTTTTATTATATTTTTATTTCTTAAAAAACAAAAATCAAACAAAAACAATAAATTTATATTTTTCTTAGGATTGACAAATATGAGGATTACAACTATAAACCATAATTTTTGAGGATTTTAGTATAGTTCAACAAATATTTAGAGATTTAACATATTTAATCGAGTCATAAATACTAGTTACGACACGCAAGCCGCATATAACATATGTGACATACGAGACACATAACATCTACGTCTTAATAATGAGACGTAACTAGAAAAAAATTTCTTCATGCATTAACTCTTTGCCCAAAAAAACTATAATTTACAAAATTTAAATAATTAGTTTTCCAGCCTTAAAATACAATTCACATAACATCTTCAATCCTAATTAGCAAAATTATACAGACAATTAACATAATATAACATTTTATTACAATTAACCTAAGTATATATCTATTCATGATTCTCATAACATGTAATGTAACTATATTTAATGATTATCGCATTTCATGCATAGGAATGGAGCACCACCCTAACTTTTCCAACTCGAGGATGCATTCATAGCATCAATTTAGGGGTAAAAAAGACCAATATCACCACATCTTATGGACAGAACTAGGATGCTTGTGGATGGATCTGCACCACCACCCTAATTAGTCCAATTAAAGGACATGTCTATGTAGGTGTCAACATCAATATCACCCCAGCTCGTAGACAAGCCTAAGACATTCATGGATAAACCACCATCCCTAACACTCCCATGATAAACAATATCATACTCCGTTGATGTCACTTTAAGATGTTTAACCTCCCCAACCTTTAAAGCTCACCACATTGAGTGTAGTGTTAGCCACAATATGTTCAATCTTATTGATGTCTTGATAGATAATTTTTGTTGTTTTCTAAGTCTTTCGTACCAAGTAATGAATCTACATGTATATATTTATCGCACGTGTGCAGCGTCGCGACGATCATCCTCCATACTCAAAGTGTGTGTGTATCTGGAAAATATAGGAAGATAAGGAATTCTTATATTTTATTAGTGGAAAAATTAGATGTAAGTCGTCATCTAGTATTTTGATCACTAAGAACTCTAACTGGTATCGAAGATCAGGTACGGAGACTGGTTGCGTAAAGGGAAGGTATTAGCACCCTAAATACACCCTACCTAAGGTAAGCTGTATTATTTTATTATTTGATATAAACTACGGTTGTATCATATTTTTAAATTTGGTTTGTCTATGGTTTAAGAAAAGTCCCCCTTGATAAAGAGATCCTTATCTTATCGGGATAAAACTTAACTATCCTAATGTCAATAAAAGAACTACCATTTTAATATCGGGAATACGTTTTACGTTTAAATTCATAATCCCTCATATTTTAAAAAATAATTTTTTGGAATTTTTTTGAAATATTGGCCAAGTTCTCGTGATTTTAATAAACCGGTTATTAAAGCTAAAATGCATGCTAAAATATATTTTTTAAAAATTTTTGTTGTTGTATGAAAATATGATGTAATTTTTTTTCTTTAAGAAACTTGACTGTATGCATGAAAACAAAAACATTTTTTTTTTTAATTTTGATGAAAACCAAGTATTTTAATTCTGAATTTGTATCTTTACAATATAAAAATACATACTGATATCAATCAACATGACGTAGAAAAACATGTGGGGAAATCACAATTCTTTTTTCAAAAATAATTTTTTGAATATATTTTTTTTAGACCGGGTAGACGTGACCCTATAAAAAAAAAAAGACTAAAATCAAAACAAAATAAAATTAAGCTAGGACCGGCCTAAAAAAACCTTTATTGTGGTTGGACTCAACCCAACCGCGTAGGCTGTGCTGATTTTCTCGCCCAAAAAGCCAACAGCTGGTTCCTACTGCGCAGCACAGTAGCCACCTAATTATTTTCCACTTCGCTGCAGAAGGTGAATTGCTCACGTTCTGCATGCAAATGGTGAACACAATAGAGGAGCCAGAAAAGGGGAAGAGATTACTTGGAGTGAGGGAGCGTGGTTGCTGTCTCCGGTG
>NW_011500536.1:0-1074 GCF_000495115.2 Populus euphratica
CCAATAAAAAAATTAATTTTAGCAATAAAATATTATATTTATGAGGAAAGTTGAACTAATATTTCTCATCTCAAAAATTATTTAAAAAATCAAATCTAAACTCATGAAAAAAGTTTTTGTTTCAAATTGATATTAGATTTTTGTGTTATTTTTGTTTTTTTAATGTTTCACTCGATGAACCAGCCCAGTTATTAAAATTTGATTATGTCAATATAAAAAATAATTAAAAATAAAACTTAACTTATCTAAAATTATAAATTATCAAGTTTATAACTATAATTAAAATTCACCAGTGTGTCCAGAGAGACAAGGGTCACTTTCTAGCAATTTGCGATTCGAGGAGAAAGAAGGGACATGTGGTGGCATTTTGCTAGAAATCAAGTCATGTCATGCTAAGAAATACTTCATCTAGATAGAACAAGCTATGTTGAAAAAATACGATGATTATGTGCGTTTTCCAGGAAGCCACAAGAACAGTGGAGAGAAATGGTCCGCAGGAGCATATAGGAGGAGAGAAATTAATATCCGACGTGACCTGAGAAACAACAGCACTTCCCTCACAAGTTGGGGGTGTGTTCAAACATCACTATTATAAAAATTTTAAAAAATAAATAAATTAATATATTTTTAATATTTTAAAATTATTTTAATATATTAATCTTAAAAATAATTTTTTAAAAATAAAAAAAAATATTATTAACATACTTATCTAAATAAAAAAAACTTTAAAAATCAACCACAACCATATTTTATCTTGCAATTCTTATCCTTATACGTGTACAGCATTATTTTATGAAATTGACTTGATATTTAATTTATTGGCGACTTTCCTTGTATTCAAGGATAAAATTAACCTTAACAAAACTGATGTAATGTTTTGAAAAATAAAAAAAAATAGAAAAAGGCAACAAAGCCCTTAAAGGCTTAGAAGTGAGTAAAATGAATAAGGGATATTGTGGTAATTCAATAATAGTTGATAAATATAAATAGAAAGAAAAATAAAACAAAAGAACAAAAGAGGGAGCTGTGTTTTTTAGAGCAAACGTAAGAGAGGGAGAAGGAAGAAGAAGAAGA
>NW_011500536.1:1336-2233 GCF_000495115.2 Populus euphratica
TTTAGTCCCTAAACTTTGGGAAAATTATAATCTGACCCCTAAAAGTATTTTGAAATTCTGGACAGTTTTATTATGAGGTTAAGGATGATAAATCTCAGTTTGATAATTGATTTGGAATTTTTTTAGTTTGGTCCCTAAATTTTGGGAATTTACATTTTAGTCCCTAAACTTTATAAAAATTACTTTTAGGTCCCTAGTTTGTTCTGGATAGAATGAAGGATGGTTTATGGGTGAAATTTCAGTATGGTTATATATTTACAGTTTGGTCTAGTTTTGATAAAATTACATTTTGGTCCCTATTTGGATAATTATTGTTTTAGTCCCTAAACCTAGGAGAGTAAACCTAGTTTTATTTTATGCATTGAGATATTTTGTTTGAGTTGTTTTTGAGTATATTTCATATATTGTTGTAGGTTCTCCTAACGATCCTCAATAGGATTTTCGGGTCTTTCGTCTGACGTTCCTTTAGTTCTATATTTTCCGGGTGAGTGGGATAATCTTTAATATGCATATAATATAAGTAAATATGTATGTTGATTATATGATGAGTACGATTAGTTAATCTCTTGAATATTTATATTTATATATTTTGCTTTGTTTTCCGAGTACTCATCTATTCTTGAAATTTGCACTCGCATTCTGTCGAGTTAAATTCTATCTGATATGATATATGTTCAATTGATGATTCTGTGAATATCTATTATGTCTTGATATAGGACTTGTCAGTAACTCCATGCTAATGGAGAATAGTTAGCCTATGTGCACATAATATTCTGTATATCTAGCTGGTGAGAGAGGCATCAGTCTGTGGCGACTGATCATCCTACAATGATCACCTTCGGGTGTCATCTGATCTCTGACATGTATTCCACTACGTTATGATAATATGTTCAGTAT
>NW_011500536.1:2250-23658 GCF_000495115.2 Populus euphratica
TGACATGTATTCCACTACGTTATGATAATATGTTTAGTATGCATATGTATATGTATATGTATATCAAGATAAATCATCTGATAAACTATTAATATGAAAAATATCTAAAATGTATATTAAATATTATTCCCTCACTGAGTTGGTTGAACTCACCCCTCATTCTTAATATTATTTCAGGTTCTTAGTTTCTGATAGCAGTTGGACTTTGTTGAGTGTTCCTACTTCTTTAGTTTTGGGTCGGTATGCCTTACTTATTGTTCAAGGTTGTTTTGATTCGATGTTTTAGACGCTGCACTATTACTCTGTTTTAATTAAGTTTGGATTTTGACAATGTAATGAGTATTATGAATTATTATTTTTGTTTTAATTACTGATAAAGAGTTTTGACTATCCTTTGATTTCATCAACTTTGAGTAATATAATATTTTTGAAGATTATGAAATGCTGCGTATTTTTGAATATCTTGTTCTTTTGATATGTCTGTTTTGAGGCTTAGCGTAGATGGGGTGTCTTTTCGACACTGCTCCTGCGTTGCCGATCATGGACCCGAGATTCGGGTCGTGACAACTGATCTCATTATAATATATCTACATCAATTATAATTAAAATTATATTTATGAATTATATTTATGATTAGAATTTTTAGGTTTTAAATTGTGGGTTGTATTTAAAATTGTGTTTGAATTTTGAAATAAAGGAATTGTTGACTTGGAATTAGTCTATCGATTAAGTTATTCTATGAGTTGACGAAGTCATCGTGGATTGATTTAGTGAACCAACTGCCCTGTTTTGTCTGGCTGCCGTACTTCAAATTCTTTAATTGAGTTTTTTTTTTAAAAAAAAAAATTATAACAAAGTTTTTTTATTTTCTTTACAGGCTAACCCGTTTTGTTCAGTGCCTATCTTTTGTAAGCTAGAGGCTACAGTTGGGCTTTATCCAGTAACAATGTTTTCGGACTTTGGATCTGGGTTTTCACCCAGAAAACCTTACAGAAAGGCAGGTGTATGGGCTCTACTTCAGCCCAAGTAGGTGCAGGATACAGAAAAGGAATTAGAGGCCCAGACTCCAGTAATAATTAACAGCCGTTACTGAGTCTAAAGAGTTAGAGGCTATTGTTGGGCTTTTACCCAGTAACAATCTTCTTAGACGTCGAACGTGGGCTTTCACCCAAAAAACCTTTACAGGAAGGCAGGTGTATGGGCTCTACTCCAGCCCAATTAGATGCAGGTAGCGGAAAAAGGAACAGCAATCCATTAGATTATTTAGAGGCGCAGTCTCCAGTAATAAAAACCTCCAGGAGCTGACCATAAATTTACCTCAAAGAAAAGCTGAAAGCCAAAAAACAGGGAAAAAAGAAAAGAAAAAAAGAGCACAGCTACAGCCCCTCTTATTTCTTATTTTTTATTTTACAGTCATCAATCAATTAATTTTATTAATACGGTCCTTCTACATCAGCTCTTAATATAAACTCAAACAGGTCTTTTTGTCTAGCTCCACAAGCTAAATGCTAGTTGTTCTTACAAGTGGGATTTGATGTGTCGCTGCTTAATTTCTCTTTTTTGATATAAGATCAAGTATCTTAATAATAAAAACATAATGAATATAGTTATCGCATTTCTTTTGCTAAATTATTATAGTTTTATCACAATTTTATAATTGATTTATTATATGCATAAACACTTCATGCTAGCTTAATCCTAAATTAAAAGATAGAGTAAACAACTGGTTTCACCTGACATGTGAACTCAGCAAGATCACAAAATACAATTGTTTTAAATATAATTTTTTATTTATTTATTTTAGAGTTTTAAAAACTTAATCTGAACAGAAACACTTATTTAAATAATAATTACCATAAAAATTATAATAATTACCCAACAAAAGCCAAAAGAATTACGAAACCAAGCCCAGGCAGGAGGTGTGTATTCAGAAAAATTAATTGACGATTACCACATTGAAAAGAGTACGAAAATAGAGCAACCTTTTGAGGCTAGTAGCCCCACTACACCTAAACAGCAATTTTTAAAACACACCCACCCCTCCAGCGCAACCAGTCAGCCAGAATGAACCCATACACCGACTACGATCTGAATTTTGACTAAAAAAAGAAAGAAAGAAAACCAGAAAAACACCCCTAACTCGGCTCTTCAAAATAAAACAAACTTACCGTTCTCAAATTCCCTCTCTCTCGATAGCAGTAGCAGAAAGTGAACAGAGAATGGCGCTGCTTTCGCGACTTAGGCATCCATTGACATCGCGCTTCGCACCTTCTCTTTTCAAAGCTCGATTTCTCTCTTCCTCTCGATCCTTCGCTCTGTAATTTTCTTCATCTTCACGTGCCAATTGTTTAGCTTATTTATTTGTTTATTTCATTTTTGTGTTGATCAATCAATCGGCCAGTCAGTTAATCATTTCCTGTTTCATCAATCTTAATTGTAGATTTATTTATTTATTTATTTAAATTACATGAATGAATGATTTCTTTTTAAAAAAATGTGGAAATTGACGATGTCTTCCTGTTTGCTCAATCCTCAGTTTAATTTTGATATTTTTAATTTCTTGTTACAGTTCTTGCTCTAATTTTGATGTCAATGGCTCTTTCTCAAGGTTTGCATCTTTTTACCCTTTACGTTTCTTGATTTCCTTAGTGGTTGTACAGTTGCTTTGGTGCTGATGTGTTAAAAAAGAAGGAAACAAACAAAGAAAGAAATTGGTGAAGTTGGAATTAGACGAAGTGAAAGCTAATTTGAGCAGGGATTGTTGATTTGTTTATTGAATTTTTTCGACCGAGAATCGGTGCCCAATTTGATTAATTTACTACGCATGCCTTGAATTGGTCTCTTTAATTTTTTTTTCTTTTCTTGTTATATTTCTATTTGGAGCAACCTAGCTTGCAACCTCTTTCTGTCCTTTTCTTTTCTGTGTATGCTCAATTTTGCTGGTTTTTCACTGTTGGTTATGTGCATTAGGTCTGCATCAGTATTTACAGCCAGTGGAGTACACGATGATAGTTCTTTGAAGCTCAAGGTTAGTGTTGAATTACGTGAGTTGTTCTAATTTAGACTTGTCCATTATCTGATCTTGTCTATTGCTTTACAGATTCAAATTGGTGTTCGACATTTCTCATCTTCTGGTACGTACCTCATTTTAATGCAATTCCTGATATTTGTCTGTACCTAAGGGAATCTTCTGTTGTTGCGTAAGGGACTTGGTTTGGTGTGTCTCTGTTTTCTTTAGAATTAATGAAACCAGTATGCTCTTATTTTAAGTCTATGATCAGAACACTGATCTATGTTAGTTGGCACTGGGTTTATCCATCAGTAATTTTGTGAACGGATTGTGTGGCATGGACTTTACTAGCTCCAAGTTGAATCTGGAGTTGCAGGTTCAAACCATGAACTCAGCTAAATAATAAGGGTCACAATGGACTTGGGTTTTGTAGTGTTTGTAACTTATTTTGCTACTCTCAGAGTAAGTGAGTCAACAACTCACATAATTTTTACTGAATTTCTTGCTGAAAATTGCATGTATTCATGCTGAATTTTTACTGATGAATGCTGGCAGAAACATAATTTCATGTACCATGAAAGATTCTTGAAATCTTTTATTTTGCTAAGCATGTTACGAAGAAAATACCAACCAGTTTATCTCTCCCGTGCTAGGACATAATTTGGAAAAAGGGTTTCTGCTCAATAAGCCAGTGAAATAACAATAAAATTAGCCTATATTCTACAAAACTTCCCAACTTGCTCTTTGTGCCATGCACTTCGTATGGGAGAATGGTAGTGAACTTCAGCTGAAATATGATAAATAATCTGTGGTATAAGTGCATGTTGAGTTCTGTTGAATTAAGACTGTAGAGATTGTTATGAATTAAGCTAAAAGAAAAAGAAATTGATTAGAATTCATGCATGCATGCATGCATGCATCCCCTCAAATTCCAATGCAAGTTCACAAGCTCATCAGTTCACAAGCATATGAATTTTTCATCTTGCTATGGCTGCCATGTATGTTGACATTAAGTTCTTTTTTAATCTTTGAAATGAAAAGGTGATTTGTAGAAGCCTTATCTTGCTTATGAGAACATTAATATTGGTATTTATGATTAAACTCCTGTTGTTCAGAGCCATCACATACAGTTATTGGAATGCCAGCTTTGTCTCCTACAATGGTAAGATATGCAGGAATGGTATACTATAGGCAGGTTTCTCATCTCTTTTAGCTGGAACTTCTACTCTTCTGCAAGAATTCAAGTCTCTCTACTTGTTGTTCTTGTGCAGACTCAGGGTAATATTGCGAAGTGGAAGAAGAAAGAGGGGGAGAAGGTGAGTTAGTGCAGGATTTGATATAAGATGACGCTTGTAAATTCAGCTTGCTTACTTCTATAATGATGTGATTTGGAGATGGTTGTTGGAAATAAATCCTGCCATAACTGAATGGAGAAAATTTGTTGATTTCATCCATATATGGTTTCTGAACTAGTGGACCCATCTAACAGATAGAAGTGGGTGATGTCCTCTGTGAGATAGAGACTGATAAAGCTACACTTGAATTTGAATGTCTTGAAGAGGGGTAATTCTGCTCTTTCTAATTTTTTATCTGGTATATTTTTTTTGTGATATTTAATTTTTGGATCCACATTTGCCATTGGCGTGCTATGTTTATTTAACCCATCACAGATTGTAAAATTTCCTTTTCTTCATTGATGAGTACTGATCCAATGCAGGTTTTTGGCTAAGATATTGGTACCTGAAGGTTCAAAGGATGTACCTGTAGGACAGGCCATTGCAATAACGGTAAATTGTAATATAAAGTTTGACATTGAGGAAAACCAATCTTTCTGTAAAGGAGACAACCTCCCTTTCTGTACATTTTCCTGTGCACTTCTTTCTTTTCTTTCTGTTCCTCTTGGTACTTGATTATGCATCATAGGCACTTGTTTCTTTATTGTAGTATCCTTGAAGGATATTTTAATCACTTAAATAGGTAATATGGTTTCATCCTGTTTGATAAGTGAGATTTGCTTTTATGCTTCCTCAGCAGTTTTCATTCTGAGTATGAACCATTCAATTAGAAGGTCATTAACACTCCTTTTATGGCTTCACAAGGTCGAGGATGCAGATGATATCCAAAATGTCCCTGCTACTGTTGGTAGTGGATCAGATGTTAAGGTGGAAAAATCAACCGACCAGGATGTCAAAAGTGAAGGTGGGGCACAAGAAACAAGCTCTATTAATGCATCAGAACTTCCCCCTCATGTTATTCTTGGAATGCCAGCATTGTCCCCAACAATGGTAGGAAAGGACGAACCAAATCAGCTGATGAATATGGATTGATTTTGTTGAATTTTCTCCTTTCCTTTTAAGCTAAACACTCTTTTCTATCTATTCCTTCAGAACCAGGGTAACATTGCCAAATGGAGAAAAAAGGAAGGAGACAAGGTTGGATTCTTTAGGCTAAATTGCTTTCTATCTAATTGGGTGATGCTGATTGACCAAATTATTATGCCTTTTCACTTGCCATGTCTCTGTGCTTAACAGATAGAGGTGGGTGATGTAATATGTGAAATAGAGACAGACAAAGCTACTCTAGAATTTGAAACTCTTGAAGAAGGGTATGGCTCTTTTGTCTCCCTCCCTCTCTCTCAACTTTGGAATTTTATACTTTTCTAGTGACACATGAGCAGCTTTTATAGAAGATCTCAAACTACTGGCTTAACTTTGTGTGTGACTTTGAGTACATGTGGTTTGGCTTGGTATACAATGGCACTATTTTAATACCTTAGATGTTATAGCTTTTAGACTTTGATTGTATTATTTTTTTCTCATAGAAATGAATGTGAACTGCAATTGATTTTGAATCTTATGCTATCTGTGAGTTTTTTTAATTCTTTGGTGAAATGCTGAATGCAGATATTTGGCCAAGATACTAGCACCAGAAGGCTCAAAGGATGTGGTCGTGGGACAACCTATTGCCATAACAGTAAGTCAGAGTTATTGTTCATAAATGTATGTTCCATGTTTTTGTGGAGCTATAATGGATGTTTTGCCAGGTTGAAGACTCGAATGATATCGAAGCTGTAAAGACTTCTGCTAGCAGCAGCAGTGGCAAGAAGGTTAAAGAAGAAAAAACAACTCATCATGGTTCTAAAGCTGAAGCTAGTAAAGAAAAAGGCAATTTTAAGAGGATCAGTCCGTCTGCTAAGTTGCTTATTTCAGAACATGGATTGGATGCATCATCTTTACATGCATCTGGGCCATATGGTACTCTGCTAAAGACTGATGTTTTGGCTGCAATTAAGTCAGGGAAAGGAAAAAAATCTTCAGCTGCGGAGAAAGGAGCTCCGCCACCTCAAAAGAGCCCCCAACCTTCTGCCATTCCTTCCCTGGAACCAAAGCAGTCAGATTCTTTTGAAGATCTGCCTAACACTCAAATCCGCAAGGTAATGCCGTTGGTGTGTGAGGGAATGTCAATTTTCAAAAGCTATCATAGACAGATTGGGGATTGTTAGGGTGTCCTAGTGAATGGTTTTCCAAAATCCGATGCCCCTTGTTATTGACAAGTTCCTTGATTATACCGAAATTTTTTGTTAATAGTTATGAGGATATGTGAGTAAGCTGAGATGGAGGTGTAGGATTCAAGATAGATTAGATATCAAAGCATCTGTGAGAAGTTCCCACCATGGACATGGACAGATGAGAAAAGCTTTATGCATGATAGTCTCCAAAATCCGATATGCGCCATTAAGGAAAGATACTCTCCCTTCATCAGACGTCAGAATTTGTTTTTGTGTCTTATTCAAGGCATTTCAGACACATACCACATCAACTTCTAGTAGTTTAAGTCCAGATTTGATGCCCCTATATGCATACATGTTAATTGGCACTCTGGTGATAACAATACATGTTATTGTTATTGGAGTGGTTTTTTGATATTTGGAGTAGAAGTAGGCACTCTCTGATCAAATCTCTGTTTCCTACGTACTATTTTAATGGATGCGTAGGTCACTTACATTTTTTAAGTTCCTTTTCCTTCTTGGTTGGTATGGATGTTCTATGTCTTCTTGCTTCTCCAGCGACCCCCCTCCTTTTTTTCTATCTTTCTCGAGTTATTTTTGGATTCTTCTTATGCGCTTGTTTGTGTCATTGTGTTTGACAAATTCTTCTTCATCAAAGAAAATTATCTAAATCAGTGATTCTATTTTTTCAATGCAATATTGCTTATGTTTAAATAATGATTGATCTGCAGGTTATAGCTAGAAGGTTGTTGGAATCAAAACAGACGATACCACATTTATATTTATCCACAGGTTATATATAACAACTCTATGGGATCTATTTCACTCTCCGGTATATAATTTTTGTTCTAATGGTGTCAGATGTGTTCATCAGATGTTATTCTGGATCCTCTTCTTTCTTTCAGAAAGGAGCTTAAAGGTATAGAATTTCAGTTGTTACTATTGTGTTTCTCTGAGAAATTATAGCTGGCAGACTATTCATGCATCAGAGCTTCTTGATTTTACAGAGCAACATGATGTCAAAGTTTCAGTGAATGACATTGTCATCAAAGCTGTTGCAATTGCTCTGAGAAATGTACCGCAAGCTAATGGTAAGATATATTATAATTCTTTTAAATACTGGTTGCATCAGAACACTCAATTGCATAGATTTATTGCAGACCTAGATTTGGTTTTTGTAAGGAGCTTAATTGACCAAAGAAATCATTCAACACATTTTGTCCCTCTTTGTGTATTTGATGCTGCTTTAGGTTATGTTGTGTTTTAAATTCAACAATGGCAAGTCTTTTTAATGCCATACTTTTGTCGGATTTATGTGCTTGCAAGAATGCATGCATTTCTTTAGGGTCCGAAGGGTGATCTAGAGTCTATGCCCCCACAGGGTAACCAACCCTGACTTTTCATGAGTGTTGGGCTTTGAAGTATGAATTCTTTTTTGGATTCCATAATATTTTTAAATTTCAGGAGAAAATTTACCATGCTGTGTCTCTATCTCCATTTCTAATACTGAAAATGCTACATCAATGCACGACAGCTTACTGGAATGTTGAGAAAGGAGAAATCATTTTGTGCGACTCTGTTGACATATCGATTGCTGTTGCTACTGAGAAGGTATGGTGTTTATAATCTCTTGAAAAGTTTGGACAAAAACTAGATTCCAAAAGGGCCACTTACCAGTTGTAGTTCAACCAAAATCAGTTAGTGAGAGGGAGAACTAGAGACTATTATACTTTTCAACATTTATGCATGAAGTAACTATTCTAAAGACCCTAACTTGTATCCGTGCATTTGCTAGCTGGTGGCTTTTTAACATTATACCTTTGTGACCTACAGAATTTATTATACCTTATTTGCTTATGCAGGGCTTAATGACGCCAATTGTTAGGAATGCTGATCAGAAATCCATTTCTGCAATCTCCTCAGAGGTAACTAATGTGATTTTATTTCTGTTTTGCCATGGTTGGATTCATTAGTGGATTTTAATAGACCATATCTCTTACACTAAGACCATGCTTGCTTCTAAGAATCCAGGGATAGGTTACACCTACAGTATGCGTACTCGAGAAATGTGTTAAGAAAATTCATTTTTATCGAAACCATGACTGTTGAACTCTCCACCACCCCCTACTCTCTGCTTTTGGGCAAGCTTGTGATGAACTTTTGGTCATTCCTTCTATATTTTTCAATCAGTTTTCATGTATCTTCTCCTCGTTTTCTGTTAATTATCGAGTGTCTACACTTCTGTATGGGAAGACCACAATTTTGCTTTGCTTATTGTATTTTTGTTTGCTTGGAATTTCAGGTCAAGCAACTAGCTGAGAAAGCTCGGGTTGGGAAGCTTACACCAAATGAATTTCAAGGAGGAACATTCAGGTTCATATATTATTAGGCTGAACTTTCTGAAACAAATACAATAAAAGACAATGTATATACCCAATTTTTCCTTGTTATTGTGCAGCATTTCCAACCTGGGAATGTATCCAGTGGACCAATTTGCCGCAATTATAAATCCGCCCCAGGTTCTCTCTTTTCACCCCTCCCCCTCAAACTCAACCCTGAACATACACGTTCATGCATGCATTAAATTATGTTCTTTCAATTAAGGCAATATGATTGGCTTCAGCCTTGCAAAGAAATTTGTCACTATTTCAAGAGAGAGAGAAAATCAAATGACTGTGGCCCTCTTGGGTTTAGGCATCGCATATAGCTTGAATATCTGCTGTTTTTCATCTCCTTTACTGGAAGAAATGAGTCATGAGTAGCTAGTGTTTAAATTCTCCTTAGTCAAATATCATTCCTTTTTTATGTCGAACAAACACCTTCCATGTTTCTGGAAAATATTGCTGCTGTTAAATTTTTAAAATGGAACTATCATAGACATGTGGTCTTTATTTTTAAAACAGCAATATCATAAACATGTGATCTTTTATTTGTCCTGGTGTTGATTAAATCAGAAGTGGGCATGGAAAAAAATACAGAGATACACTACGACCATCATTGTTGGCTTCCCGTAGATGTATAGTATATAAAAGATCTCTTTTATTGCAGGCTGGCATACTTGCTGTTGGTAGAGGGAACAAAGTTGTTGAACCACTACTTGGAAGTGATGGTAAGTATCTGCTGGTTGTAGGTTCTGCCACCTGATATTTGTTGGTTTCGAGTACCAGAACTTCTTTGAGTGCTATAACTTGAACTTTCTTTCTACCAGGAATTGAGAGGCCTGCAGTTATCAACAAAATGAACTTGACTTTATCTGCTGATCATCGTGTTTTTGATGGCCAAGTCTCAGGTCTGTAATTCTCAAAATTTCTTTACTTTCATTAGGGAAGGTATTTTGAAAAATGCTGTGAACGTTATTCGAATTCGAATTCAAAATAGAGCATATTTGAGGATTTGGATTCTATTGGATCGCCTCCTTCTTAATGGTATCTTTAAATGAGGGTACCTCTTCAAAGGCAGGGATACTGCTAAAAGGCCTTATCTCCAATTGGACAAGTTCTTCCTAGGGCGTTGAGGTAATGCTGTTATGTAATCTGGGGACATAAGGCATCGAATCTTGGAGATCTATGAGCTTTCCAACTAGTTACGAGCAGTTTTTGAATTTGTGCTTTTTCTCTCTGTCCCTAACGGACAAATGAAATTAATAATGGGTGGTAATTTCAGTTTATTTTTCCCCTGCATGAGCTTTCCAACTAGTTACGGGCAGTTTTTGAATTTGTGGTTTTTCTCCCTGTCCCTCCTAACGGACAAATGAAATTAATAATGGGTGGTAATTTCAGTTTATTTTTCCCCTGACCTCTTATCATGTAGCACATTTTCGAACATGCTACTTGGGCAGCTTGACTGCTGCCTGGGGCATGTTTATATGCAGAACTTCACAACAACTTTTGAGCTTAAACTATTTTCTTTGCAGGTGCATTCCTATCAGCTTTGCGTGCTAATTTCAGTGATATCCGCAGGCTGCTTCTGTGATATTGAAATAAGCCCTCAAAACTAACAAATGGGTCCAAGAAATGATCCATTTCTGTTCTTGAGCGAGTTGGGGAATTTTCGATGGATTGCACAAATTTATTTGCGGGGTATTTGTTACCACTGCAATTTGTTGTGCCATATCATTTTTGCACAGTTTTGTTATTCATTTTACCAGGCATGTCCGCCGTTATAACCGGTTCAGGAACCAATTGATGGTACTAGGTGAGTTTTCAAAAAGAACTTTTCAGCCGCCCTGATGTAGTTGCCGGTGTCTTTAAGAAAGAATAATGTACATGAAAACCACGGAAATTTTATGCATCTAGATCAATAAAATGCTGCTTTCAGTGAGCTGAGTTCTGTTAGGGGCATTCCTGTTCGCTGGCTTATCTTCTATAGCACCTTGCGGCCGCTGCATTATTATCGACCAATAGCTGTTTTCTGGGAGCTACAAGTTCTGCTAAATAGAAAAACAAGTCATTAATGATAAATATAGATGAAAATAAAAAATAAAAACTGAGAAACACATATACATCAAGATGATGTGTGACCTCACAACACGGGCTTCTAACTTAATTCAGTTCAATATTTTGTTTATCTATATTATTTAATCAAATGATATTGCATGAATAAAATAAATAAAAAATAATATTATGTAAGGTTACAAATATTATTTAAAAATAAATCTTTTTTTTTATCTATATAAAACATAAAACCAACAAATTATATATGAATTAGAATAATTTTTTCAAAAATTATATGCATATAAAATAAATAAAATAATAATTGTTATTTAAAAAAGGCTAAAACAAAATAAAATTAAGTAAATGCATTAATTTAAATATAAATTAAAAAATTAATTTGAAAAATACATATAAAAAAATGCATCAATTAAAAAAAATAAAAGAAATAGCTAGACATCGTTGAGATGGTAAGTCAAGAGCTTTTAAGCCCAGCAAGTCAAGTCAGTGTGAGACTTTTTTTAAGATCGTAAATAAATTTATCAAGAGTTAAAAATAAATTGAAAAATAGATTTACATTTGTAAAAAAATTTGAGTTTATCGATTCTGTGATAGATTGCGTAAAAGCCCCTCTTAAGGGTGGTATTTCTTCTCTCGTTTGTGTATCATATGATTACATGAGAAATTGGCAGCGCTGCAATGTTGGATCAAAAAATTTTATTTTGTTTTTGTATACCTTATTGGGATAGCATGTTTTGGGTTTTAGTAGTAATTGGAGTTGGAATGTGAAAGTTATTTATATAGATACAAGAGTTTTGTTTTAGTATGATAGACTAGGGTATAGAGTGGTTAAAAACTTTGATGAGAACTTTGACTTCATTCGTAGACATAAAACCCAGATTTTGAATTTTAAGATAGCAGTAATTAACTACTTTGTATTGGAATAATTTTGAAGTCTCCATCCAAATAATCCTTTTAGTTATTGTAAGTGCATGTATGCAACGTCCTAATGATATTGTAGTTATCCCTTGAGTAATGATGTAGTTATCCCTTGAGTCTCTAGAATAAACCTTAAAATGAATATATGTATTGGGAGAATGGTAATTCTCTTATGCGAATAATATGATATGAAAAAGAGTTTTGTTCCACCGTGCTTCCCTCCATCTTCTCTCCCAGTTTTTTTCTAAACACTTTGGAGGCTAAATGGTGTCTTCTCAAAAAAGTTCTTAAATCAGTCTAGAGGATGGTTGTGACCTATCTGTGCTTCTCAATATCAAGAGAGATCTTAAGCAGGCAGGTTATATATATATATATATTGCATGTTCTTTATTTTCATAAATCAAAAGAAATCAACTAGTTGGGATTGGGGCTTGGTTTGTTGTTGTATGCTTTTGATTTTGTTAGAATGGTTTGGTTTACTGATGTGGATGACTTCATGAAATATTTCAGAACAATTCTAAGTTCTTATTTCCTATTGTTGGCAGCAGGCTTTGTCATGGGAAAGAAGAGTCTTGGCAAGAGAAAAGTTTCTGACATATCTGAAGATAACATCTGGGAGATAACTACGAAATTTGAGAGTGTAAGCCTGCCTTCAAAAGATGATGCTTTTGTGCGTTCCCTCCATTGATTATCTGTGGCAGAAGCTGTAATTAAGTCTTCTTCCAATGCCCTTTGTCATGTAGGAGATGGATGCATGGATAAGTCTCTCTTCCTCATTCTACACTCTAATCTGAGTGAACGTGTATGAACTAAATTGCTGATGAATGCAAATAACGTTGTTTCTTTTTCGGGCATAAATTGTCAATAATTGCAAATTAACCTGTAAAGAGATGAGAACAGGATTAGTTTATGTTTAGGGCTTTTGGTTGACTTAACAGAAATCCTATTAAGTTCAAAATTTTCATCTTTCTTGCGGTCAGCCCTGTTGGAAACTGGACACTGGCTAGGTGTTGTTGTCTCTCAAAATTTTAAACCAGATGTTTCAGTTTTTTTTAGGGACATAGAGAATCCATTGCTTAAGGTTTTACCAGCATCTTAAGTTATTGAACACATTAACCTTTTTTACGATAAAAGAATATTGGACCCTTGGCATTTATTTCTCTTGAGAATTCTGTTTTTAATTGCAGCTGCACAAGCTAGTAAAGAGCTGCTGATCTCAGATCCTTCATTTTTCTTGCAGTTAGCCTCGTTGGAAGAGAGGCATTGGCAAGTTACTACTTATTTTTTTGTGCAGAAGCGTTGTCCTGCAATACTTAAACCAGATTTCTCATATCTTTGTTTGGGCCAATTCTAATTTTTATGCAGCGGTTATTGTTTAAAAAGCATAGCAAATCCATCTTTTAGGAATGGACTTGTGTCATAAATTGTTGAAAATATGGCCTTTTTTATGAATAAAAGGGTATTGATCAAGTAACCTTTGTTATGTATCTTTCGCGAGAATCTGGTTTAATTGCAGCTGCACAAGCCAGTAACAGCTGAAGGTTCTGGAGTAGAATTGACGACGAAGCGCGGAGAGCATCATGTGAATTTTTCTGCTAGCTCAGTTTTACTTCTAATGCTAAACTAACTGTTGTGTCAGTAGATTGCCTATAGCATGCATGCATCTGCAAAATTAGCTATTTATAATTTATAATTCATAATTCATCGATACTATTGTATTCATAGGGAGATACGGGATCCCTTGTGGGGCAACCGATCTACCATTTGTAACTTATCATTTATGATGGCGGGTATTCAGAGTCCATGAGCGTTCTAGAGAAGTTAATCAAATGACCAATTGGATCTGCTCTCTTGATACCATCAAGCCTTAGTAATCTTTCTCAAATGAGCACGGACCATTGGGTTCTGCTGTTTTGACCAATAGTTAGCACTGTAAACTTTTCAACCACAACTTAAATTCATAATTTGACGAGAAACTGCATCGATAGCTCACGAGGACATGGGCAGATCTAAGCTATCCAATGTGGTGTCCACATGCGATGGATTCGCTTATACGAATTTCAAACTCTGTCATCTAGTACTAGAAGTAACAGTTGAATGTCTTGGCTTGATTTCTACTACCCTAGGTGGACTAATTGGTAATTTCCACTTCTACTATGCTCTTGCTTCTACTTTGATCAGTATAGCAAAGCAGTACGACCTCTATGGATTACGGAGTGATCCAATCTGCAATTGATCCAGTTGGACCAATGGAGATGGAAAGAAAGAAAGAAAAAACTAAAAACAAAAAGCAAAGTACAACATGAAAAACAACAACATAGCATGTCAAACTGCCCTTTGTCTTCTTGCTTACACATTTACGAGATCTTATGTATCTCTTGCCGTGCTATTGAAGCAAACATTCACTTTCTCAAACTGCCCTTTGTCTTCTTCTGGTCTTCCCTTTCCTGCAACGCTGGCACCAAAAAGGGCTGCAACACCAATTTAGAGACTTCCTGGCTTCTTTAAAGAAGTCCTTCATAGTGCTCAGAAATGAGACATATAAAGGGAACTGCATTAGTGCAAATACTGTCACTGGAAGGAAAGCAGCAATCGAAATCAGACCCGTGGTTAGTTCCTTCTTATAACGAATGATTGGAAAAGGGGTGCAAGCGAAAGAAAGCATGGTTGTCATAGCGGTGAGGAAGAGTAAAGCGAAGCCAAGGCTCAGTTTCCGTGGAATACTTTGATGGAATTTCTCATATTCAAAAGGAGTGGTGAGTATAGAAAGGAACATCACAGCTGAGGTGAGGGAGCTTACTATGGCGATAAGGTCCAAGGCAGTGAAAGCCAAGAAGAAACGGTTGTGATGGAAGATAGCAGAGCCTGGAACGTCAGAACCTCCAGGTATAGTGTAAGCGGCAGTATAGATAACCGTGGTCACAAGAATGGCTACTGTTGAGCATGACTGAGAGGTTTTCTGGCTCCAATCTTGCGCCAACTTGAGTTGTTTTTTGTGCTCCATTTGGAAGAGCTCATGTGCTGTCAATTTATTCTCGTTGTCACCTTGCAATGCTTGAGAAGGTGGAACCACCCTCAGCACCCGCTTCTTGGACAGAGAAGGTGGAAGCACCTTCAGCACCCGCTGCACGGACAGAGAAACATGAAAACAAATCCATTAGTGCTGGTAAAGTCATTAATTATAGGAAAATAGGTTTCCCTATCATGGTCCTTAGTTATAGGATTACATTTTCCTTGGAACACTTGCTATACAAATTACTTATAGCTTAGGTATAAAAAGCTGCATTTCACTGATTTTGAAGTAATTTGGAATATGGGAAAATTAAAAACGTTCTTTAATTTCCTTGTAATTAACAAGCAAATATTACTTATAGCTAGGAATAAAGAACTGTATTTCATAAAAATATGCAATGGGATTGCAGTTGTACAATAGTAGCTAGCTCACCTTGAACCATTTTATTTCTTCTTGTAGCTCGAGTGCAGGGCCGGGCTTGGTTCCTCCGTGATAGTGCTTCATGTGTGCAACTTGGTGCAACAATGTGTAGCCATTATGGTCGATTGTCGAGCTCATCCTGGTCACTAGTCTGTTATTGTTCTTGACAACACGGAAAACCCCCCGCTGTCGATGCATCACAGCCAAATGCAATATGTTCTGCCCCATTTGATTAACAAGCTCAATACTCTGAGGAAATTTATCTAGTATTTCTTGAGCAATCTCTACTATTCCATTACTAGTTGCTACAAACAACGGGTGTGAAGGAGTCTCGTGTCTTCTATTTTCTTCGGTCGATGGTTGAACATTTTCATCATTTTCTACTTCTCCTTCTCTTCCTCCCCCACCTTGTCGGTCACTTTGTGCTCCTCTTGCTCTTTGATCAAGGGTATTGATATTAACCAGTGTGGGCTCCGCATTGATAGATTGCAACCAGTAGCTCTGGCTCTTTTTTATAAGCTCCTCGGCAAGCTTCAATGCAGATTCATGCTTGTGCTTTTCTTTCCGGATTCTTTCCACCACTGGCCAGCCTATCATGTTTCCTCATATGTGAGATATACAAAGAGAGAGAGCTTGCTATAATGAATTTTATGCAAATATGGACGGAGGAGTATACAGAAAGTACTATACAAATGTTGAATTTTGGTGAGATGTGTACAAATTTCAACTCCTACATCAATTTTCGTAGATTTCTTTTTTCGACAAATTTGTATCATGCACTCAAGCAATAAATAGTGCAAAGGCAATAAGGGATTTGAATTATCCATAACAACAACTGTATTTAAATGCAGTAACTTTAATAATTCGAAATATAGATTGGATAAAAACACCTGCACTAAAAGTCTTTCATAATTAGAAGCTCGTTTACTTGGTATTGGGAAAGCTCCAGAGGTAAACTTTAATCCTTTATAACTAGCTAATATAGAATTCCAGGCTTCGGAAAGAATTGGATATGGTACTGCTTCACGTAGAGATCTTGTGGTATCATGTAAGTCATTGGTTTGGGGGGCAAAAATACCAAAATTTACCATGCTCTTACAATTGTAAAAGGTAAGGAGACCTATGTTGAAAGCTGGTGTCCTGATATAGATGTTTTGATCCGCGTCTACATTTATAGCTGGTGTATTGATGCTGATATTTTAATCCAGGAATATAATAATTATATATAAAATAATTCAACATAAATTATAAAATATAATTTTTAATTAATTTAATATTAAAAAATAAAATTAAAAAAATAACTTAAATTAACATACTAAACCCACGTATAAGACTCTCACATAAAGTAAATCAAAACATATCATAAAACATAATTTTTAATTAATTTAATATTAAAGGATAAAATTAAAAAAATACAAAAATCACTTAGAGTTAATTAAGGTTAACCCGTCAAACTCATGATTCAGGTCATGACATTAGAATAACATCATAAAAAAAATTAAAAAATAATTTGAGTCATTTCAAGTTAATCTACTAAATTTACAATTCGAGTTATATGACTGAAATAACTCTATAAAAAACAAATTAAAATAAATTATGAAGCTCAATTCTTAATTAATACATTGTTGAATAATGAATCTACTTTGAGAATAATCTCCTAATCTATTAAGAAAATAAAATGACTTAAATCTACTTAGGTTAACATATAAAATTCATAATTTGAGTTATAAAACTAAGATAATTTTATAAAAAATAAATTAGAACAAATCATGAAGTTTAATTCCTAAAAAATCAACGTTAAAGCATCAAATTAAAAAAAAAAAAAACTTGAGTATATTAGATTAAACCGTCAAATCTACTACATAGGTTACGAGACTGAAATAATTATATAAAACATAAATATTAATAAATTTAAAAAAAAAAAATTGAGTATATTAGATTAAACCGTCAAATCCACTACATAGGTTACGAGACTGAGATAATTATATAAAACATAAATATTAATAAATCATAAAGTTGAATTATTAACAAACCAAATATTAAAAGATGAAATATATATATATATATATATTAAAACAAATAAAAACAAAAAAAAAAGAAAAAATTTACCTAAAAAAAGAAAAGAAAAGGAAAGATATAATGACCATTCACCATTTTTTTTAATTTTTTTATAATATAAATTGAGATATCTACCTTTCTTTAATGTTTTGAACGGATTAAGATTTAAGAATTAATGACATTTAAAATTATAATTTAATATTTTTTTCCACCACGTCGACAATTAATCCGGCTTTGAGAATATAAGCCAGCCCGGCGGCCTACCTCCCAATCCCAAGCATAAGGCCGGAAACAATTCTTGCTTGACAGCAGGAAGTTTCGTCCTTCCACGAAATACTTGTGGAATTTACTGAGGATGATTTTGTTGCATGAGCAGTATCGTTATTGTTTCTACTGCTCTGTGTACCAATGCTTTGAACCCTGGTTGCTTGAGTTTAAAACCACAAGATCCCCAGGGAGCATCAGTCAGCTCAATGGTATTATCAATATAATAGTGGAATTACTTCTATGATTTAGGCTGTCAAGATGGCAAAATAGTTTCAATCTTCAGTACCTCTTTTACTCCGGCTCTGGTCGCAGCCATCTCCCTTTGGGGCGGAAAGCCCTGCCAAAAACTCACGACTTAAGTCAAATCAAACCTTCTGGGATTTAAAGTAGCGTAAGCAATACAATTTGACATGCTATCCTCAAAAAATTAAAAAAAATTAAAAACTGGAAAATCAGTGTTTAATCAATCGGTTAAACAGCTTGCCTTGAGAGCCGATGTTCGAGCTGGGGTTAGCTTATTAATAATGCCGATCAAAGAAATAAATGGAAAGGAAAAGAAAATATTGCATTAGACATACAACAGTATAACAATTTCCTAATGGAAATTGTGGGAATTGCATATCCACTCTTGAAAGCACTAGGCATATCAGCGAGGAGATGAAGACAGGTCATGCCCTGATCATCGGTCATGTCGCCAAGTGATGGATCCAGTTTCAGCAACGTCAGAGCAGTTTCTGCATTGAAAGTATAGTGTCATTTGAATGTGTGTAGCATGCGTGTCTGAAGATGTCTTAAGAGTTTCATTTGAGAGAGATAAAGATTAAGAACAAAACCAAAGTGTTGTCCTTGGATGGCAGCATGAAGAATCGGCGTCAAATCCCCTCTCTTGCGGTGATCTTCTAATAGCTTGCCGTAGGAGATTTGCCCCGGCAGTCTAGCTAAATACTCCACCATTTCTTTGTTACCACATGAAGCAGCTCTATACAACGTGGTCTCGCCAAGCATATTTCTAGCCTGAAGTTGCTCTGAAGGATGAAATTCACCCTGTTCTCTAGGGACAATCTGGAGTAAGAGCTTTACTGCTTCCATATTTCCAGCAACAACTGCTTCATGAAGAACTGTGTTTCCATACGTATTCTTTTTAGTCAAGGGATTCCCGAGAGTTGGGTTTCTGTTAACAATACCGAGTAGACCTTGAAGCGGCTCGCGCCTTTCGCTATACACTGCCAGGTGAAATGAAGTATCTTTTGAAACCGTCACTGGAAGCATCACGTAAACATAATTTTGTCCATGGTAAGCAAGAATCATCCGATTCCAGTCTCCTTCCAAGGCTGCTAGGTAGGCCTCGTTTACTACACTTGAATATGTACCCATCAAGCCTTCTCTTCTTTGTCAATCTTTGAGTTCTCTGCAATTATAAGATGCATTTCCTTCATGACTTGTCTGCATTAAAAAAAAGAATACTATCTGCAAATTCTCAGTCATTGCTTACTATTTTCAAAGTGTTTTGCAAAATCTATTTCAATTTTTACTTGTCAGTGTCATTTAGAAGATAAGGAAAAGACTCGTCCACAAGGAAAGAAGGGGCGACAGATTTTATGCTCCTATTGCTGGATCAGACTTCGTTTAATCAAAAGATGTGATATTCAATTGACGTGGAAATTGTTGCGGATTCGCTTATAGTCCATGTAGAAAACACTACCTCATAAAGAAGCCTCCGAAGAAGCTCGGAAATATCAGATGCAACTTTTTTGCGGTCGAGAAGTCCACAGCCCACAGCCACCGGCAACTTCTTTTCAACTTCTAAGTACTCAATTTTTCAAAATGAACTAGACTAGGATGGGTCTTTTTCAAGGATACCGGTACAAGTAAACCATGCAAAATTTATTTACCGGGATGATAATAATAAAAGTTGTTTTTCAAAATATTTTTTATTTTTTAAAATTTATTTTTAATTTCAGCTCATCAAAATAATTTAAAAATAAAATTAATTTAAAATAAAAAACAAAATTTTAGAATTTTAAAAAATTTCAAGTGGACCACACGCGCCCTTATTTTAGGAGTTGCACTCTATCGTCATTTTACTTAAAAAATAATTATTCATGTTCCCTGGATTGCTTTCTTTTTGTCAGAAGAATTTTTACATGTATGAAAAATATACTATTTCTTAGAACTCATAAATTATTTTAATAATAGATCTTATATTTTATGAGAGATTGGACACCAACTCCTCGCATACATAATAATCTTTGAGTTTTTTCTTTGCTAGTTTAATTACCAAATTTTATTTTTGACAAGCTAGTATACTTTAGTTATATTTTTAAATAATATGAACAATTCCAAACCTAAAAAGAGATTTAATCACATCAAATGACCTTTCTAATAAAAACGGATCATAACTCTTTGATATGACCTTTGGAAATTTTTCTAGCAGGTTCTTGTAAGTCAAGTTCTATAGCATGATAGCTTGTTGTACCCAATGGAGGCTGGAAAAGTGTTCAACTTAGGCTCGGGAAAAATTGTTTTTGTTAATCTATTATTTTTATTATTAGATTTTTAGCCTTAATTTGGAATTTTATTTTTATTTCTCATCTCTAATTAGGAATTCTAATTTTCTTAATGCAGAGTTTAGGGGTAGTTTCACACCCAACATCTATTTGCCCCTAACCTGTACAATATTCTTAATTATTAAAAAAATACAATATTTAAATTAAATAAACCGTGATTCTTGATTAAAAATAGCTAGAAAAAACTATTTACTTGAGTAAATTACGATTTAGTCTTTGTGTTTTTATGATTCTATAAGTTAGTTCTTTCAAGTAAAAAAAATATAAAAATCCCTTTTAATATTCACAATACTCTTAATGTTTAAACTCATTCTCCTCCATATTATAAGAATTTTGGATTAAAAAAAGCTTTATATAATATTCTTAAATTTGTAGATGATTATGCTACTGCCATACTGTCTTAAGGGGAGTTAATTGACTATTGTAATTTGCTATATGTTTTAAATAGGATTTTGGATCTCAAATTTGATATATTTCGGTACCGTACTTTTTTTATAATTTAATTAGATTTTATCATGAAACAACATATATTGGTCAAAAAGCTTCTAGTCCAGCTAACCCCAAGTCAACCGAAAAATTCAAGCCGACCACAGTGAATACATGGTTAGGTAATTTGGGCTGTAGACCCAAAGACTTTGGAGTTGACTTCACGATGGTTAGGTAATAGTGATGACTCGCGCATCGCAGAGTATCAATCACAAGTTATGTGACAGGCAACACGTGGCTCAATAAAACTCGTTTAAGCTCATCACTCAAGCTACTTATGTACCTTCCATGGAAGGGCTGGTGAAGCTCCACTGTATCGCTAGTTTTTTTTCATGGAATTCATGCAAAGAGTATATAAAAAGTATATATTTTTAACTTAAGTGTGGTTTGTGTTTTAAAAAGATTGTGTATTTGAAAAAAAAATCATCACACTTCTACTCAAATACACTTTTAAGCTAGGATAGGTTAAAATGAGAATAATGTGAATTTTTTTTATCTAATTGTAATTTAAATAAGACAATTGGCTTTTTCTAGGTGAAAGGTGTGCTGTAAATATGGTTATGGTTATTTTTTAAAATATTTTTTATTTAAAAATATATTAAAATAATATTTTATTATTTTTAAAAAATTAGTTTTAATATTACCCCATCAAAAAAATCAAAAAATACTAAAAAAATATATTAATTTTAAATAAAAAAATAAAATTTTTA